>NW_026057585.1:44882749-45065084 GCF_023721935.1 Panthera uncia
GGCGAGAAGAGGCGAGAAGAGGCGAGAAGAGGCGAGAAGAGGCGAGACGAGGCGAGACGAGGCGAGACGAGGCGAGACGAGGCGAGACGAGGCGAGACGAGGCGAGACGAGGCGAGACGAGACAAGACGAGACATAAAATCAGGCACATGAGGGGTGCCTGGGTGGCTCAGTCAGTTAAGTGTCTGACTTCAGTTCAGGTTATGATCTCACAGTTTGTCAGTTTGAGCCTGGCATCAGGCTCTTTGCTGTCTGCAGAACCCAATTCAGATCCTCTGTCCCCCTCTCTCTCTGTCCCTCCTCCACCCCCATTCATTCTCTCTCTCTCTCTCCTCAAAAATAAACATTAAAAAAAAGTATTCACTGAAAACTTTCTAAATATGTTGTAACTACTTTAAATACATTTTCTAACTTTATTTTTTTTAAGTTTTTACTTAAATTTCAGTTAGTTAACATACAGCATAATTTAGTTTCAGGTGTAAAATAAATATAGAGATTCAACATTTCCATACACTATTTGGTGCTCATCACAGCAAGTGCACTCCTTAATCCCATAACCTGTTTTACCATCCACTTTCACCCACCTCCTCTCTGATAACCATCCCTTTGTTCTCTATAGTTAAGAGTCTGCTTCTTGGTTTGCCTCCCTCTCTGTCTTTTATCTCCTTTGCTTGTTTTATTTCTTAAATTCACATATGAGTAAATCATATGGTATTTGGCTTTCTCTGACTTACTCAAATATGTTGTAACTTTTAATTAGTACGTCCAAGAAGCTCACAAAACTCTAAGTAGGATAAGCTCAAAGAGACATTCTCCTGTACATATCATAGTCAAATTCTAGAAACAATGCCAATAATGAATCATAAAAGAAGAAAAAAAGTTTCATCATATATGAGGGAATCATAACTTAATAACTACTTCTGGGGTGCCTGGGTGGCTCAGTCAGTTGAGCATCTGACTTTGGCTCAGGTCATGATCTCACAGCTCATGGGTTCGAGCCCCACGTCGGGGCTGCTCCTGGAGCCTACTTCGGATTCTGTGTCTCCCTCTCTCTCTACCCCTAACACACTCGCATTCTGTCTCTGTCTCTCTCAAAAATAAATAAACATTAAAAATTTTTTAAGTAAAAAAAATAACTATTTCTGGTCAGAAACCAGAGACTAGAAAGCTATGGAACTACTTATCCAAAATACTAAAAGAAAAATATCCATTCATGATGAAAGCCCTCAACAAAGTAAGTTCAGAGGGAACGTATCTCAACATAATAAATGTCAGATGTGTAAAACCCACAGTGACCATCATATTCAATGGGAAAAAACTGAGAGCTATCCCCCTAAGGACAAGAACAAGAAAAGGATGTCTACTCTCACCACTTTTATTCAACGTAGTACTGGAAGACCTAGCCACATAAATTAGACAACATAAAGAAATAACATCCAAATTGGTAAAGAAAAAGTATAACTTTCACTATTTGCAGTTGACATGGTACTCTATATAGAAAACCCTAAAGACAGCACCAAAAACTACTAGAATTGATAAATAAATTCAATTAAGTTACAGGATGCAAAAACAATGTACAGAAATCTGTTGCATTTCTATATACCAATAGTAAGGCAGCAGAAAGAGAAATTAAGAAAGCAATCCCATTTATAATTGCACCAAAAATATAAGATACCTAGGAATAAACCTAGCCAAAGAGGTGAAAGAACTATACTCAGAAAATTATAAAACACTGATGAAAGAAACTGAAGACAACACAAAGAAATGGGATGACTTTCCATCCTCATAGACTGCAAGAACAAATATTGGTAAAATGTCTATACTAACCAAAACAACCTACATGTATAATGCCATCCCTATCAAAATACCAATGGCATTTTTTTTCACAGAAAAAGAACAAGTCCTAAAATTTACATGGAACCACAAAAGACCCTGAAGAGCCAAAGCAACTTTGAAAAAGAAAAGCAAAGCTGGAGGAATCATAATTTCAGCCTTCAAGTTATATTACAAAGCTGTAGTGATCAAAACAGTATGGTACTGGCACAAAAATAGACACATAGATCAATAGAACAGAATGGGAAAACCAGAAATAAACCCACAGTTATAGGGTCAATTAATCTTTGTCAAAGCAGGAAAGAATATGCAATGGGTGCATTCAACAAATGGTGTTGGGAAAACCGGACAGCAATATGGAAAAGAATGAAACTGGACCACTTTATTATACCATAAACAAAAATAAATTGAAAATGGATTAAAGATGTAAATATGAGACATGAAACCATAAAAATCTAAGAGGAGAGCTCAGGTAGTCAGGTCTCTGACATCACCCTTATACCATTTTTCTAGATAGGTCTCCTGAGGCAAGGGAAATGAAAGGAAAACTTTATAGTTTTCCTTTCATTTATATATATATAAATATAGATATATATATATAAATATATATATTTTTATATATATATATATATATAGAGAGAGAGAGAGAGAGAGAGAACTTATACAAATAAATAGCCTCCCATAATCCAATTTAAAAATGGGCAGAACAAATGAACATTTTTCCAAAGGAGACACCCAGATGGCCAGCACGTACATGAGAAGATGCTCAACATTACTCATCATCAGGGAAAAGCAAATCAAAACTATGATGAACTATCACCTGACACCAGTAAAAATGGGTAAAATCAAAAGCACAATAAACAAGTGTTAATGAAGACGTAGAGAAAAGGAACATCCTTGCACTTTTGGTAGGAACATGAACCGGTTCAGCCACTCTGGAAAACAGTATGGAGGTTCCTCAGAAAGTTAAAAATAGAATTACCCTACAACCCAATAATCACATTACTGGGTATTTACACCAAAAATACAAAAACACTAATTCAAAGGGATACAAACACTCATATGTCTACAGTAGCATTATTTACAACAGACGAATTAATGAAAGCAGCTCAAATGTACATCAATAGATGAATGCATAATAAAGAAGATGTCGTATAGATACACACACAATGGAGTGTTATTCAACCACAAAAAAGAATGAAATATTGTCATTTTCAAGGAGATGGGTAGAAATAGAATATATAATGTTAAGTGCTATAAGTCAGTTAGAGGAAGACAAATGCTGTATGATTTCACCTGTAATTGGAACTTAAGAAAAAAAACAAGTGAGCAAGAAAAAGAGAGAGAGAGAGAGAGAAGCAAAAAAACAGACTCTTAACTATTGACAACAAACTGATGGTTACCAGAGAGGAGGTGGGTGGGAGGATGGGTGAAATAGGTGATGGGAGTTAAGGCATACATTTATTCTGGTGAGAATTAGGTGATATATGGAAGAGTTGAGTCACTGTATTGTACACCTGAAACTAACATAACACTGTATGGCTTTTTTTTTAAGTTTATTTATTTATTTTGAGAGAGAGAGACAGAGAGTTCATGAGTGGGGGAGGAGCAGAGAGAGAGAGAGAGAGAAAATCCCAAGCAGGCCTCACACGGATAGTCACAGGGCTCCTACCCGCAAACCATGACATCAAAACCTGAGCTGAAGTTGAGTCAGATACTTAACCACCTGACCCACGAAGGCTCCCCCATCCTTTTTTTTCCATAACGCTGTATGTTAATAATACTGGGATTAAAACTGAAAAATAAATAAAAAACAAAGTACTGAAAGAAAAATCTATCTATTGGCCAATCTATATCTAGCAAAACTATCATTGAAAACAAAGGGGAAATCAAACCATTTCCTGATAGAGAAAAACTGAGAAACCTCATCAGGAGAATTGAGCTATGAGAACTAATGAAGGAATTCTCTCAGTCTCAAACGAAAGGGAATTCAAATTCACATGGAGGAATAAAGCACACTACTAAAAGTTACTAAATATGTATATATAAAAGTCAGTACAAATGTGATTTCTCTCTGTCTCTAATAAGTAAATAAAAATTAAAAAAATAAATAAAAAATAAAAAATATCACTACTGACCCTATTGAAATAAAAAGGATTATAAGGAAATGCAATGTATATTTATGTGCCAAAGATTAAGTAATAAAGATGAAATGGACAGATTCCTAAAATACACAAAATTCAAAAAATGAAAAAAAAATATCTGACTATAACAGCTAGCCAAATTGAATTATTAATTTAAAAAATTCCTATGAGAAAATTTAGGCTGAATTCTACCAGGGTTAGAGAAAAATTAATAATTCTTACAAACTCTTCCAAATAATAGAAGAAATGTATTATTTTAACTAATTCTATAAAGCTAGCATTATCCTGATACCTAAACCATAGAAGGATATCACAAAAAGAATGAAAGCATAGACTAATAATCTTTATTAGTATACACAAAAATTCTCAAAAAATACTAGCAAAATGGATCTAAACATATAAGATAAATTATACAACATGACTGAGAGGAATTCAACTGAGGAATGCAAGCTTTGTTTGATATACAAAAAGCAATCAATATAATACACCATGTTAATGGAATAAAAATCAAACCACATGAGCATCTTAATAAATACAGAGAAAGCATTGGACAAATCTAACATCCATTCATGATAAAAACATTCAACAACCAAGAATAGATGTAACTTCCTCATTGTAAGAAAGATAAAACTTGTTGGCTAATATCATACTTAATGGTAAAAGACTGAAATTTCACCAATAAAATCAGTAGTAAGATTTTAAGATTAAAATAAATATACTTTTATATATATTTAAGTATAAAATAAAATACTGGAAGTTCAGGCTAGGGTAATTAGGTATGAAAATGAAATAATAGGCATTCGATTTGGAAAGGACAGTTTAAAACCATCTCTGTTTCCAGATGGAATAATTGTGTGTAGAGAAAACCTTAAGGAATCCACTAAAATAACTATTTGAATTAATAAACAATTTCAGCAACTGGAAGGTTAGAAACACACAAAAGCTTATAGACATTCTTCATTTTATTGTACTTTGCTTTATTGCACTTTGCAGATGCTACGGATTTTATTTTAACAAATTGAAGGTTTGTGGCAACCATACACTAGGTAAATCTATTCGTGCCAATTTTTCCTAAAGCATTTGATCACTTTGTATCTCTGTGTCACATTTTGATAATTCTCAAATTACTTCAAACTATTACATTATTATTATATTTGTTATATATATATGTGATTAGTGATCTCTGATGTTCTAACGTAATTGTTTTTGGAGTACCAGAGACCAAGCCCATATGAGACAACAAACTTAATTGGCAAATGTTCTGTGTGTTCTGACTGCTCCAGCCATTCCCCCATCTCCCATCCTCTCGTTGGGCCTTTCAATTCCCTAAAGCACAACAACATTGCGACCAATTAATAACCCTACAATGGCCTCAAAGTGTTCCAGTGATGATTTGCAGGTCTTTCACTTTAAATCAAAAGCTAGAAATAATTAAGCTCAGTGAAGAAGGCATTCTGGAAGCCAAGATAAGTCAAAAGCTAGGCCTCTTGCACCAAACAGTCCAGTTGTGGATGCAAAGGACAAGTATTTAAAAGAGGTGCTTCAGTGAATATACCATTGATAAGGAAGTAAACAGATTTGCTGCTCATATGGAGAAAATTTTAGTGGTCTAGACAAGAGATCAAACCAGCTGCAATACTCCCTTTAGCCAAAAGTTTAATGCAGAGTACGACTTAACTTTTTAATTCTATCAAGGCTAAGAGAGATGAAAAGTCTGCAGAAGAAAACTTGGAAGCTAGCAGGGTTGGTTTATGGGGATTAAAAAATGAATCAATCTCCATGACAATAAAAAGTGCAAGGTGAAGCAGTAAGTACTGATGTAGAAGCCACAGAAAATTATCCAAAGATCTAACTAAAATAATTCATGAAGGTGGCTACACTAAAAATAGATTTTCAATGTAGACAAAAGAGTCTTACATTGGAAGAAGATGCTATCTAGGGCTTTCATAGCTAGAGAAGAGAAGCCAATGCTTCAGAGAATAGGCTGATGCTCTTGTTAGGGTCTAATGCAGTTAGTGACTAGGTGAAGACAGTGCTCATTGTCTATTCCAAAACTAGGGCCTTCCCAGCTGGGCCAGCCCTTGCTGCATGCTGAGCCCTGCCTGGCATCCTTGGTCACTCCAGTGTGTGGCCCATGGCCATTTCAGTGCTTTAGGGGATCTAGCATAGGACTAGTGGCCCAGGGCAAATTTTACTAACACCACCACCCCACTCCCAAGTTCCAAGTTGGGCACACCCCCTCAGAGCTGGCCTGAGTTCACATAATAGAAATCAGTGTGGCCCACAACAGGCAGAGTCAGTACAGATGACTGCCCTGAAAAAAAAAAAAAAAAAAGTGACTCACACACAAGAGGAGGGTGTGAGCAAACACAAATAAGGTACTCTCCTGAAGTGTCAGGTTCTGGTGAAGAGAAGACAGTGTATTTCAGGGCACTCTAAGACCTCTTCTTCATAAGGGCACCACTTTCAAATGTAGAAGACATAGCTAACTTTCTAAACGCTCAGAAATAGGCAGAAAAATGAGGAGACCAAGAAATGTATCTCAAATGAAAGCACAAGACAAGGCTGCAGCCAGAGATCTAAGTAACATGCCTAATAGTGAACTTAAAGCAATGAACATGAGGACACTCACTGGACTTGAAAAAAGAATGGAAGACTTGAGTGAGACCCTTAACATAGAAGAATAACATAGTGGAGATAAAGGGCTCAATAAATAAGAAATATGCTTAATGGAATGAACAGCAGGATGGAAGAATCAGAGGAACAAATTAGTGACCCAGAAGACAGAATGAGGGAAAGTAATCAAGCTAAACAAGAGAGAGAAAAAAGAAATACGCAAAATGAGAATAGACTTAGAGAACTCAGTGACTCCATCAAACATAATAACATTTGTATTATAGGGGTCCCAGAAGAATAAGAGCAATGGGAGCAGAACATTTATTTCAAGAAATAATGGCAGAAAACTTCCCTAATCTCAGTAAGGAAACAGACATCCGGACCCAAGAGGCAGAGCGAACTCCCATCAAAATCAATAAAAGCAGGGCTACACCAAGACATATTGTAATTAATTTGTAAAATATAGTGATAAAGAAAAATGTAAAAAGTAGCAAGACAAAAGAAGTCCTTAACTTACAAGGGAAGACCCATAAGACTAGTTGCAGATTTCTCAACAGAAACTTGGCAAGTCATAAGGGACTGGCATGATATATTCAAAGTCCTGCATGGGAAAAACATGCAAACAAGAATCCTCTATCCAACAAGGCTATCATTCAGAATAGAAGGAGAGGTAGAGTTTCTCACACTAACAAAAACTAAAGGAGTTTGTGACCACTAAACCAGCACTTCAAGAAATATTAAAAAGGACTCTTTGAGTGCACTGGAGAGTCCAAAAGTGACAAAGGCAAGAAAGGATCAAAGAAAGTCTCCAGAAGCATAAGTAAAAAAAAAAAAAAATTAATTAATTAAAATTTTAAAAATGGCACTAATACATATCAATAATTATTCTGAATGTAAATGGACTAAACACACCAATCAAAAGACATAGGGTGTCATGGGTGCCTGAACGGCTCAACTGGTTAAGTGTCTGACTTTAATTCAGGTCATGATCTCAGGGTTCACAAGTTTAAGCCCCACATGGGGCTCTTTGCTGTCAGAGCAGAGCCCACTCAGATCCTCTGTCTCCCCTTCCCTTTGCCCCTCCCCCACTCATGCTCATTATCTCTCTCTCAAAAAAAAAAACTAGGGATACCCGGGTGGCTCTGTTGGTTAAGCATCAGAATTTGGCACATATCATGATCTCATGATCCATGAGTTCAAGCCCCATGTCAGCTGTGCTGATAGCTTAGAGTTTACAGTCTGTTTCAGATTTTGTGTTTCTCTCTGCCCCTCCCTGCTTGCTCTCTCTCTCTCTCTGTCTCTCTCTCTCTCTCAAAAATAAATAAACATCAAAAAAAAATTAATAAATAAGTAAAAATTAAAAAAAGAGATAGGGTGTCAGAATGAACCCCCCCCCCCAAAAAAAGACTCATGTATATGCTGCCTAAAAGAGACTCTTTTTAAACCTAAGGACACTCGCAGATTGAAAATGAGGGGATGGAGAAACATCTATCATACAAATGAATGTCAAAAGAAAGCTGTAGTAGCAATATTTATATGGGAGAAACTAGACTTTAAAACAAAGACTGTAACAAGGGATAAATAATGACACTATATACTAATAAAGGGGGCTATCCAACAAGAAGATATAGCAATTGTAAATATTTATGGACCAAACATAGAGCTTCCAAATACATAAAATATTTAATAACAAACATAAAGGAACTAATCAATAGTAATACAATAATATTAGGGGACTTTAATATCCCACTTACATTAATGGACAGATCGTCTAAGCAGAAAATAAACAAGGAAACAGCAACTTTAAATGACACATTGGTCAAGATTGATTTCACAGATATATTCAGAACATTTTATCCTAAAGCAGAATCCAAATTCTTTTCAAGTACCCATGGAACATTTACCAGAATAGATTATAAAATAGGCCAAAAATGAAGCCTCAACTAATTCAAGAAGACCAAAGTCATACCATGCATCTTTTCTAACCACAATGCTATGAAACTAGAAGTCTACTACCAGAAAAAATCTAGAAAGACCACAAATACACACAGGTTAAACAACATGCTACTAAACAATGAATGGATCAACAAGGAAATAAAAGAAAAAATCAAGAAATACATGGAAACAAATGAAAATAAAAACACACTTGTCCAAAACCTTTGGGATGCAGCAAAAGTGGTTCTAAGAGTATATGTTCCATATGTATACATATAAACATAAACATATATGTATATATATACATATATGTGTGTGGGGGTTTGTATAAACTTGTATAAACATGTATATATATGTATATGTATGTGTGTGTGTATATATAGATAGATTTTTTTTAATTTGAGAGAACATTAGCAGATGAGATAGCAGAGGAGACAGAGAGAGAGAGAGAGAGAGAGAGAGAGAGAGAGAGATGAAAGGAGGGAAGGAGGGAGGGAGAGAGAGAGAGAGTGAGAGAGGAATCTTAAACATGTTCCATGCTCAGGGTTGAGCTGACACAGGGCTGGATCTCATGAGCTTGGGATCATGACCTGAGCCGAAATCAAGAGTCAGATGCTCAACCAACTGAGCCACCCAGGTACCCATCTAAGAGGGAAGTTTATACAATACAGGCCTACCTCAAGAAGCGAGAAAAATCAGGGTGCCTGGGTGGTTCAGTCAGTTGAATGTCCGACTGTTCTAACAGCTCAGAGCCCGGAGACTATTTCAGATTCTGTGTTTCCCTCTCTCTCTGCCCCTTCCCTGCTTGCGCACTGTCTCTCTCTCACAAAATAAATAAACCTTAAATTTTTTTAAAAAAAGAAGAAAAATCTCAAACAGCCTAAATTTCTACCTGAAGGAGCTTCAGAAACAACAAACAAAACCTAAAATCAGCAAAAGGAAATAAAAAGACAAAAACAGAAATAAATGATAATAGAAACTAAAATATAATAAAACAGATCAATGAAACCAGGAGCTGGTTCTTTGAAAAAAGATCAATATAATTGATAAACTTCTAGCCAGATTTACCAAGATAAAAAGAGACTCACGTAAAATTACAAATAAGAAAGGAAAATAACAAATAACACCACAGGAATATAAACGATTATGAGAATGTTATGAGAAACTATATGCCAACACACTGGACAACCTGGAAGAAATAGATAAATTCCTAGAAATATATAAACTACTAAAACAGAAACAAGAAGAAATAGAAAACTTGAACAGACCAATAACCAATAAAGAAATTGTATCCATAATTAAAACACACACACACACACACACACACACACACACACACACACACACAAAAACTTCCAACAAACAAAAGTTCAGGTCCAGATGACTTCACAGGTGAATTTTACCAAATATTTAAAGAAGAGATAATACCTATTCTCACACTATTCCAAAAAATAGGAAGAAGGAAACTCCAAAATTCATTATATGAGGCCAGCTTTACCCTGATATAAAAACCTGGTAAGATTCCACTAGAAAAGAGAACTGTCCAATATCCCTGATGAACATAGATGCAAAAATCCTCAACAAAATACTAGCACTATGAATCCAACAATACATTAAAAAAAAAAAAAACATTACAATCAAGTAGGACTCATTCCTGGGTTGCCAGGGTGGTTCAAAATTTGCAAATCAATCAACATGATACATCACATCAATAAGAGAAAGGATAAGAACTACACAATGATTTCAACAAATGCAGAAAGAGCATTTTGAGTACTTTGACAAAGTACAACATACATTCATGATAAAAGCCACCAACAAAATAGGTTTAGAGGGAACATAGCTAAACGTAGTAAAGTCCATACATGAAAAACCCATAGATAGTATCATCCCTAATGGGGAAAACTGAGAGCTTTTCCCCGAAGGTCAAGAACAAGACAAGCATGTCTACTCTCACTGTTTTAATTAAATGCAGTACTGGAAGTCTTAGCTATAGCAATCAGACAACAAAGAGAAATTATATCCAAATCAGTAAGGAAGAAGTAAAACTTTCACTTTCTGCAGATGACATTATACTATATATATGGAAAACCCAAAAGACTGCAACAAAAAACTGCTAGAGCTGATAAACTTATTCAGCAAATTTGCAGGATACAAAAACAATGTACAGATCTGTTGCGTTTCTATACACTAATAATAAAGCAGCAGAAAGATAAATTAAGTAATCAATCCCATTTACAATTTCATTAAAAATAATAAGATACTTAGGAGCAAACCTAATCAAAGAGGTGAAGGATCTGTGACTCTGAAAAGTATAAAACATTGATGATAGAAATTGAGGACAACAGAAATGGAAAGACTTTCCATCGTCATGGATTGGAAGAACAAATATTGTTAAAACATCTACACTACTCAAAGCAATTGATACATATAATGGAATCCCTATCAAAATAAAAACAGCATTTTTCATAGAACTAGAACAAACAATCCTAAGGTTTGTATGCAACCACAAACAACCCTGAAAAGCCAAAGCAACCTTGAAAAACAAAAGCAAAGCTGGAGGCTTCACAATTCTGGACTTATATTACCGACATAGTAATCAAAACCGTATGGTACTGGCACAAAAACAGACACATACTTCAATAGAACAGAATGGGAAACCCTGAAATAAATACAACTATATGGCCAACTAATCTTCAACAAAGCAGAAAAGAATATCCGATGGGAAAAAGATAGTCTCTTAAACAAATGGTGTTAGGAAAACTAGATATGTCTCCTGAGGCAAGGAAAACAAAAGCAAAAATATACTATTGAGACTATTTCAAAACAAAAAGCTTCTGCACAGCAAAGGAAACAATTAATAAACTAAACATCTACAGAATGGGAGAAGATATTTGCAAATGACATATCACATAAAGGATAAGTATCCAAAATATATTTTAAAAAAAACCCTTCAAACTCAACACCCAAAAAACAAATAATTTAAAAAGTTGCAGAAATAATTAACAGACATTTTTACACAGAAAGTATCCAAAATGGCCAACAGACACATGAAAACGTGCTCATCATCACTTACCATCAGGGAAATGCAAATCAAAACTACAATGAGAGATCACTTCACACCTATCAAAATAGCTAGAAGAAAAGCACAAGCAACAACAGGTGTTGGTGAGGAACACTTGTGCACTTATGCAAGGAATGCAAACTGATACAGCCACTCTAGAAAACACTATGGAGGTTCCTCAAATAATTAAAAATAGTACTATTCTACAAGCCAGAAATTGTAATATTTACCCCCCCAAAATACAAAAACACTAATCTGGAAGGATACATACACCCCTATGTTTATAGCAGCATTATTTACAATAGCCAAGATATGGAGGAAGCCCAAGTCTCCATTGAGTAATATTATTAATATTATGGGAATGAAATATTATTTAGTCATAAAAAGAATAAAATCTTGCCACTTTCAATGGCATGGATAGTGATAGAGAGTATAATGCAAAGTGTGTCAAATAAGTCAGTCAGACAAAAACAAATACCACATAATTTCACTCCTGTGTGGAATTTAAGAAACAAAACAAACAGGCAAAAATGAATCAGATGCTTATCTGTAGAGAACAGACTGATGGTTACCAGAGGCAAAGTGGGTGGGGAGATGGGTGAAATAGGAGATAGAGATTAAAAAGTGTACCCATCATGATGAGCGCTGGGTGGTGTATGAAAGTGTTGAATCCCTATATTACACACCTGAAACTAATATAACATTGTATGTTAACTAACTTTAATTAAAATAAAAACAAAAAAAAATCCACGGGCCCTTAAAAATAATTTTAAATCTACACTACTTGTGCTCTACAAATGAAACAATGCCTGAATGATGTCATAGTTGTTTACAATATAGTTTACTGAATACTATAACCCCTCTGTTGAGACCTACTGTTCAGAAAAAAAAAAAACAATTAAATATTACTGCTTATTGACAATATTCTTGGCATCCCAAAGACTATTGGAGACTTGTACAATGAGATTCATGTTGTTTTTATGCCAGCTAACACATCTATTGAGCAGCACATGGAATAAGGAGTCTTTTTAACTTTCAAATATTATTTAATAAATACATTTAATAAGGCTATAGCTGCCGTAGACAGTGATTTCACTGTTTAGTCTGGGAAAAGTCAACTGAAAACCTTCCAGAAAGTATTCACCACTCTTGATGCCATTAAGAACACTCATGATTCATGGGAAGAGGTCAAAATCAACACTAGAGGAGTTTGAGAAAAGCTGATTCCATCCCTCATGGATGACTTTGAGAAGCTCAAGATGTCAGTAGAGGAAGTAATTACAGATGTTGTGGAAATAGCATAAAAACTAGAATTAGAAGTAGAGTCTGAATATGTGACTGAATCACTGCAATCTCATTATAAAACTTTAATACTGAAGGAGTTGCTTCTTATGGATGAGCAAAGGGAGTGGTTTCTTGAGATGGAATCTACTCTTGGGGAAGATGCTGTGAAGACTGTTGAAATGACAGCAAAGGATTTAGATTATTACATACACAGTTGATAAAACAGCAGTGGGATTTGAGATAACACCAATTTTGAAAGTTTGCTGTGGTTGAAATGGTATCAAAGCACATCACATGCTACAGAGAAATCATTTCTGAAAGGAAGGGTCAATTAATGTGGCGTACTTCATTGTTGTCTCATTTGAAGCATTGCCACAGCCACCCCAGTCTTCAGGAACCACCGTCCTGATTAGTCAGCAGCCATGAACATTGTTGAGTTTAGACCCTCCTCCAGCAAGAAGATTACATAAAACTCACTGAAAGTTCAAATGATGCTTAGCACTTTTATCAATAAAATATTTTTAAATTAAGGTTTGCACATTTTTAAGACATAATGCTATTACATACCTGTAGACTATGGTATAAACATAACTTATAGGCACTGGGAAACCAGAACATTAATTTTACTTTCTTTACTGTAATATTTACTTTATTGCAGAGGTTTGTACCTAGTCCTACAATATATCCAAGAGTTGCCTTCGTTGTGTTTCTTCATTTGGGATATTTGGATATCCACATGCAAAAGAATAAGGTTGAATCTCTACGTCATACCATATAAAATTCAAAATCATTCATAGACCTAAATATAAGAGTTAAAATTATTAAACTGGGGCATCTGGGTGACTTAGATAAGCGTCCAATTCTCAATTTTGGTTCAGCTCTCATGGTTGTGATATCGAACCCCGCATCTGTCTCCCCACTGAGCGTGGAACCTGCTAAAGATTTTCTCTCTCTCCCTCTGTCCCTCTCCCCCGCTTGCTCTCTCGCTCGTTAAAATGAAAATTAAAAAAATAAAAACTATAAAAATGTTAGAATAAAACAGAAGTAAATCTAGTGAATGGGGAGATGGGCATTAAGAAGGGCACTTGTTGGGATGAGCGCTGGGTGTTATACATAAGTGATGAATCACTGGGTTCTACTCCTGAAACCAATATTACACTGTATGTTAACTAACTTGAATTTAAATAAATAAATTAAGAAAAAAAAAAAAACAGAAATAAATCTTCATGAACTTTAGATAAAATTTCTTAAATGCATTATCAAAAAAGCCCAAGCAACAGGAGAAAAAAAAAAAAAAGATAAAATACATCAAAATAAAAACTTTATGCTTCAAAGGACACCATCAGGAAATTGAAAGACAATTCATAGAAAAGCAGAAAATATCACTTAATCATATGTTTGATAAGAGTCTAGTACCCAGATCACATAAAGAACTCTTACGACTGAACAATAAAATGATAAATAACCCAAACATAAAAGACATTTCTTCAAACATGATAGACAAATGATTATTAAGGTTATGAAAGGATGTTCAACATCATTAATTTTAGAAAAATGCATATCAAAACCACAATGCAATACCTCTTCACACCAATAACAAAGCTATAATTTTAAAAATGGACAGTAACAAGCATTGGAGATAATGTTGCAAACATTGGCACTCTCATGTATTACTCAGGGGAATGTAAAGTGGTGCAGCTACTATGGAACACAGTTTGGCAGTTCCCCAAAAAGTTAAATATAGAATTACCACATGACCAGCAATTCTACTCCTAGGTATATACCAACAAGAATTAAAATTAGTGCTTAAACAATAATTTGCACATGAGTTTGCATATCAGCATTATTCATAATAGCTAAAAGGTGGAAATAATCAAGTGTCCATCAGTGGACAAATGTTTAAACAATGTAATAAATATATTCATAAAATGTATTACTCAACTATAAAAAGAAGTACTGATGCATACTAAAATATGGATGAACCTTAAAAATATTATTTTAATTGAAAGAAGACAAAACCAAAGGCCATATGTTTTATTATCTGACATATGAAATATCAAAAATAGGGAAATTAATTAGCATAGAAAGGAGATTCGTGATTGACAACGATTTGGGGGAAAGGAAGATGGGGAATAGCTGCTAATAAGTAGAGATTTATTTTGAGGAGTGATTAAAATATTGTGGAATTACATAGTACTGTATATAACCTTAGAGACTGTAGATTCTATAAAGAAAAAATAAAGCATACAAGAGGAAATAGAGAATATGGTGAGATAGATTATAATTTTAAAGAAGTTACTAAGGAAAGGCTTAATGAAGAAGGTGCCATTTACTTGAAGACCTGAAAAGGGGCCTTACAGATATATCTAAATCCTAGACTCTGGGGGAGGAAGACTGCCATGTCTTTGAGGCTGTGGAAGGCCTGAAATGTTCAAGGAACCCCAAGTTGATCGGTGTGACAACTTAGAGCAAGGGAAGGAGTGCTAGGCAATGAGTTCAAAGAGATAGGTAAGAGAAGGAGACGAACAACTATAGAACTTTGTAGGTCATTGTGAAAAAATTCACTTTTACAGTGAGCTAATGGGTATCAATGTGAAACTTTGAGTACAGCAGTAGCCTGGACTGATTATTTTTCATAAATCTACTCAAACTGCTCTGTTGAGAAAAACTGAACATGCAGTATTGGTGGAAGCATGGCATCAATGATCTGGTCAGTGCAACCATATCAAATGAAGTAAAGTGATCATGAATTTTATTAAGAGTGGTCACTTTTGAGTTAATGGTCATTGTTAATGGTCAGATTCTAAATATAACTTTGAAATAAAAGTGTCAGGATTTTTAACATATTGGATATGGGTGAGATAAAGAAGGGATGATGACACCATGAGGGCTGTGTCATGTTGCATAGCAGGCATCCAAGTGATTATGTTAAATTAAACAGTTAGAAATTACTAGTCTACAACTTTGCTGCCTCATATAATAGCCACTAGCCAGATGGCAATTTGAATTTAAATTAATAGAAATTAAGTAAATTAAAATTTAGCTTTCAGTCTGACTAGCTAGCTACATTTCAACTGCACACCAGTCATATGTGGTGAGTGGCTATCATAAGGGACAGTGTAGGTATAGAACATTAACATTATTGTTAAATTTTCATTGCATGGCATTGGTTTATAGTTCAGAACTAGGCTGGGAATATATATTTTGAAATTACATGCATGATATTTAGAAATGAAAGATTGGCTAAGAACAACAAGAGAAGAAAATAAATAGGTATGAACATTGAATCCTAGGGCATTTCAATAGCTAGAGATTATGGAAGTGTAGAGAAACCAGCAAAATGGGATTTAGAAAAAGAACTAAGGGATAGATGGAACATAGGAAGAGTGTATTATATTTAAGCCAAGTGAAGAAAGTGTTTTAGACAGAGGAAGTGATAAATTTGGATAAAGGAAGCAAGTATAGAGTAAAATGTCAATGGAAGAAAACGTTCTAGGGGCATATGTGAAACTAAAGGGGCAAGAGGGTTGAAGATGGGTGCAAAGAAATGATGCAAATTCTTCATCAGAATCTTTTCCTCATTAACTAAGTTTGGTAAAGAAAAAGCAAACATGAGAGGGGTCTAGTAGAGTATCACATATAAACTACATAAGATAACAAGGAAAACATTTCAGATGAATGGTAATTATTTTAAGCAAACACAGTTTAGCAAAGGAAACAAAGTGGGCATATGTAAATCTGCCTTGAATGCCCTGATAGTGCTTAAGAACTCTTCAGAAAAATGCAATACAGTTGTTCAAGAATCTGTGTCATCTTAACGCTGTTGACAATGTTGAAATCACAGACATGTCACACAGCAGAGCAGACTGTGTTGTTCCTCTGATGTCTAATAATAGCAATGAGGTAGTGGTGTTTTTGTTGTTATTGTTGTTTGGTGCAGTGAGGAACTCCTCGGTTAGAGAAAGAGAGCCAATGACACTGATGCTGGACAGAACAAGGGCAGCTCCAGGTGGGCAATAATGATGTCGAAGCATAGTGTTTTTGGGTACCTACCACAAGCCAAGACAGTGTTTGGAGGAGGTCTCTATACATAGTTATTCCCTGTGAAAATGTGATAAAAACACCACAAAAATCACAAAGATTTGCCAACTCAGTTGGTTAACACATCTGTTATTCCTGTAGGTTATGTGACCTTCAAAAAACTCATCTGTACAAATTCATTGCTATGTAGAACTGTAATGCATCATTTATTCTAATAAAGTAATAATCCTTTATTGAGTTCTTAAATGTGATAGAATTTTCTAGGAGATAGACCTCCTTATTCCTGTTTCCTCATCAGTTTTGGTCACTTTGCCTGACCGCCATAGAATATTTCAAAACTTTGATAATTCTTTTTACCATTTCTTTACATTTCTTTTATAATAAAAAGAAATTCACTAATATTTTTAAGGATGAATAATACTATTAAGAATCCTTTATTTTTATTGTTATTAGTTAAGTTGAAAATTTATCCATGAATAAGTACTATTTGTTTTAATATTCTATCTAGTTTCACAAGTGTAAAGAATATTTTTCTATTTTTGTATAAATATGGCTTTAAAAATACCTCTTCTATGTCTCTGTTTAGGATTGGTTTGGGTGGGATATGTCTGTTTAAATTTTTTTTTTTTACATTTATTTATTTTTGAGAAACAGAGTGAGACAAAGCGTGAGCAGGGGAGAGGCAGAGAGAGAAGGAGACAGAATCTGAAGCAGGCGCCAGGCTAAGCTGTCAGCACAGAGCCTGATGCAGGGCCCAAACTCATGAACCATGAGATCATGACCTGAGCCAAAGTCAGACGCTCAACTGACTGAGCCACCCAGGTGCCCCAGGGATATATCTCTTTAAGAGTAAAACCCAAACAAGAAAAAAAATGAGTGAGTGAGTGAGTGAGTGTGTGTGTGTGTGTGTGTGTGTGTGCAAAGTACTATCATTAGCTATCAAAAAATCAAATTCACATAAAAATTATTAATGTCAGAAGTAAACAGTATAAAAATAAAGCAGACACATAGTTTGCACCCTGGATTTTTAAAAAGAAAATTGGTAAAATATTACCAATATCTATTTCTTCTCAGTTCAAGCTGATTGCAGAAATTTAGTAAATAAAAATTTTCCTATGCTCATTATTTCACTAAATATTATGTCTTTCATATCCACATTCCTAAATCATATATTTCTTTAGAGATCAAGAGAGATGACACATTTCCCATGACAAATGTATGATTTCATCAATAAAGTACAAAATTGCTTCAGTTGAAATGTTTATTTGGTTTCTATAGTCGCTTGATACATACTGTTTATACTCTATAATATAAAGAATATGTTAGTTCAATTTATAAGCTGAAATATTTTCCTCTATTTCATGGGCTATAAAATATGCGGTGTCTCAAAAATAATACTCTGTAGCACCTAATTGACCAAATATATATCATTACAAATAGTTGATATACGTTTTTAATGAAACTACTGTTCTGACGTGGTATCACTTTTTATGAATGAAATATTAAGATTCAATATGTAATAAATTCATCTTTTATTATGTTAATGATTCTAATTTAATATGTGGCCTTATTTTCCTAAAGTGAAATGACATTTATTTGTACTAAGGACTTCATTGTTACTATCACTATAATTGGACATGAATAGACTGCAAGTCTGTTTGGTTATATATACTGACATTAGAGGTCAAGTACAGGTCACTTAAAAATATGTTATTTTATAGCCAGAAGCATATTTGTGAATGAAATTTCAGTTGAGAAGTAAAAATAAAAACAGGCTGCATCCATCCATCTTTAAAAAATCTAAATCATTGACAAAAAGTGACAGGAGAAGATGCTCCAGGTCTTAAAATTCAGCTGAGACAGGCAAACCTGTCTTGCTAAAACTTTTGTAGTGCAGGGACAGTAGTCACGATGAAATGCATTCTGACATCGAAATGTGCTAAGGATATTATGAAAAATCACCCTGATGATTGCCATTATTGAAGTGTTTTTGAAGAACGACTGCAGATCAAGAAACAATAATTCATGCTCAGGATATCACTTTAAATCTAAGTATATCCTTTATGTCACCATACCAAAAAAGCCACTACTATCCCAAGAGCTTAACCCCGTGGTGCAGTCTGTATAGAACACATTACTGGTAAATTTCATCTTCTAGTTGAGGGCTTCTTGTTGTCAGGTTCAAACATTATTAAAGAATAAGAATATTGATTGATTTCCTTGACCTCCTCATATACTACTGGTCAAAAGATGATGGATGACTCTGTCTCTTAATCATGCAAAAGGGACAACAAGAGGTATTATTTTTCTCTTGAGTGCAAAATTAGGAGAGCTGTCAAAAAATACTGACATCATCAACAATTACTGCAGTGTTTTCCAGTTATTCCATAAATAATAAAGTGTTAATTAGAATACCCCCAAAAAAGCTTTTTATGACTTTTTAAGAGCCTGGCAATACTATTCAAGGCATTGTAATTAATCAATGAGCAACAAATTAAAAAAAAAAACAAGATAAAAAAAGAAATTCAAGCTTAGGTCAAGGTTACTATCAACAGCTAAATGGAAAGACGGACCCCATACAAATTCTGTTTATAATTGTAAATTAATACAATACATCTTGTAAATTAATACAAGATGCTCTATATTGTGGTTGCTAACCTTTGGCCCCATCTGAAGAATTCTTTCTTTATCACAGAGTATACAAGTAGGTGGCTACAAGAAGGTAAGTAGAAAATCCTATTATATGATGAAAACAAAATATTCCATTATTTATACCAACATTTGTATTATATTAGAATTTACTTATCCTGTCAATAGGTAGGGGCATACAAGCATGAAGTAATTATGCAAATGATAAGCAAATCATTAAAAATTTGATCCATCTCACACTCCCTAATGGAGAAAAATATTGAATCTCACTGTCAAAATCATTCATCCTTTTGGTGTGCCTAGGTGGCTTAGTTGGTTGAACACCAACTTCTGCTCAGGTCATGATCTTATGGTTTGAGTACAAACCCCACATTGGGCCCTGTGCTGACAGCTCAGAGCCTCGACCCTGCTTTGGATTCTGTGTCTCCCTCTCTCTGCTGCTCCCCCACTTGTTCTATCTCTTTCTCTCTCTCTCCCTCCCTCTCTCTCTCTCTCTCTTAAAAAAAATCATTCATCCTTTCTAAACACTAGGAGGCATCTTTAACAATGTGTCTTTTCTGTAGGGGCACCTGGGTGCCTCAGTAAGATAAGTGTCTCACTCTTGATTTCAGCTCAGGTCATGATCTCACAGTCTTGAGATCAAGCCCTGTGTCAGGCTCAGTGCTGAGTGTGTTTGGGATTCTCTCACTCTCTCTCCCTCTGCCCCCTCCCCCGCTCACTCTCTCTCAAAAATAAACATTGAAAAAAAACAAGTCTATTCTGTATCAGTAGATCCTTAGAATTAAAGGAACAATCAGAAACTGAGGGATCTTTTTCTATACTGATTAAGTATTCTCCTATGAAAACTCACACTTGCTTTTAAATTAGTGATAATTAAAATTTTTCAAATACTTTATTTTCTCATTTATTTTCCCATTCATTAAACCAATGATTCATCCAACAAACACTAAACAAACAAACAAACAAAAAACCACATACTATATTCCAAGCTCTGTGCTTATGCTGCGGATGGAAAATAAAGACATAAATTAATCATGAATATATACCTTCAAGCCTAATATTAGAGTGAATTCTTAATATGTATAATAAAGAAGCCATGGATATCTAACAGGATTCTAAAACTAGATATTTCAATAACAGTGCTTTCCATATTCCCACAAAGAACTGTTCCTGTCTCAGTTAATAATCACATTGTCCTTCCATACTGTCAGATCAAAATCTATAGTGTCCACCTGGACTCTGCTTTTTTGTACAAGCTGTATGCTAATGCTGTTGAATGTACTTTCAGAATATGCTTACAGAAGTGAAGGGCACTGATGTGTGCAATTTACATGAAAGACATTAAAAAACTAGCAAGATTGATAAATAGATACAAAAAGAGTAAATAGATATGTAACAAAGCAAATGTAGTAACATGTAAATTGTAAAATCTAGATGGTGGGCTTACGTATGATCCCTATATAATTCCAGTGGGAGAGGGAAGATGGCGGCGTAGGAGGACACCGGGCTCACCGCGCGTCCTGCTGATCACTTAGATTCCACCTACACCTGCCTAAATAACCCAGAAAACAGCCAGAGGATTAGCAGAACGGAGTCTCCGGAGCCAAGCCCAGACGAGAGGCCCATTGAAGAGGGTAGGAAGGGCTGCGAGGCGGTGCACGCTCCACGGACTGGCAGGAGGGAGCCGGGGCAGAGGGGCGGCTCGCTGGCCAAGCAGAGCCCCCGAGTCTGGCTGGCAAAAGCGGAGGGGCCGGACGGACTGTGTTCTGACAGCAAGCTCGACTTAGCGTCTGGGAGGTCATAAGTTAACATCTCTGCTCAGAAAGCGGGAAGGCTGGAGGACAAAGGGAGAGAGAGCTGCTGAGCCCGCGGACGACAGAGCTCAGCTTGGTGGGGAAGAAAGGCGCTTGCCAGCGCCATCTCCCCCACCCATCCCCCAGCCAAAATCCCAAAGGGAACCAGTTCAGGCCAGGGAACTTGCTCGCTCCGCGCAAACACCCAACTCTGTGCTTCTGCGGAGCCAAACCTCCGGCAGTGGATCTGACTCCCTCCTGCTGCCACAGGGCCCCTCCTGAAGTGGATCACCTAAGGAGAAGCGAGCTAAGCCTGCCCCTCCTGCCCCCGTGCACCTTGCCTACCCACCCCAGCTAATACGCCAGATCCCCAGCAACACAAGCCTGGCAGTGTGCAAGTAGCCCAGGTGGGCCATGCCACCCCACAGTGAATCCCGCCCCTAGGAAAGGGGAAGAGAAGGCACACACCAGTCTGACTGTGGCCCCAGCAGTGGGCTGGGGGCAGACATCAGGTCGGACTGCGGCCCCGCCCACCAACTCCAGTTATACACCACAGCACAGGGGAAGTGCCCTGCAGGTCCTCACCACTCCAGGGACTATCCAAAATGACAAAATGGAAGAATTCCCCTCAGAAGAATCTCCAGGAAATAACAACAGCTAATGAGCTGATCAAAAAGGATTTAAATAATATAACAAAGTGAATTTAGAATAATAGTCATAAAATTAATCGCTGGGCTTGAAAACAGTATAGAGGACAGCAGAGAATCTCTTGCTACAGAGATCAAGGGACTAAGGAACAGTCACGAGGAGCTGAAAAGCGCTTTAAACGAAATGCAAAACAAAATGGAAACGACGACGGCTCAGATTGAAGAGGCAGAGGAGAGAATAGGTGAACTAGAAATAAAGTTATGGAAAAGAGGAAGCTGAGACAAAGAGAGATAAAAAAATCCAGGAGTATGAGGGGAAAATTAGACAACTAAGTGGTACACTAAAAGAAATAATATACGCATAATTGGTATCCCAGAGGAGGAAGAGAGAGGGAAAGGTGCTGAAGGGGTACTTGAAGAAATTATAGCTGAGACTTCCCTGAACTGGGGAAGGAAAAAGGCATTGAAATCCAAGAGGCACAGAGAACTCCCTTCAGACGTAACTTGAATCGATCTTCTGCACGACATATCATAGTGAAACTGGCAAAATACAAGGATAAAGAGAGAATTCTGAAAGCAGCAAGGGATAAACGTGCCCTCACATATAAAGGGAGACCTATAAGACTCGTGACTGATCTCTCTTTTGAAACTTGGCAGGCCAGAAAGGATTGGCACGATATCTTCAGTGTGATAAACAGAAAAAATATGCAGCCGAGAATCCTTTATCCAGCAAGTCTGTCATTTAGAATAGAAGGAGAGATAAAGGTCTTCCCAAACAAACAAAAACTGAAGGAATTCGTACCACTAAACCAGCCCTACAAGAGATCCTAAGGGGGATCCTGTGAGACAAAGTACCAGAGACATCACTATAAGCATAAATCATACAGACATCACAATGACTCTAAACCCGTATCTTTCTATAATAACACTGAATGTAAATGGATTAAATGCGCCAACCAAAAGACATAGGGTATCAGAATGGATAAAAAAACAAGACCCATCTATTTGCTGTCTACAAGAGACTCATTTTAGATCTGAGGACACCTTTAGATTGAGAGTGAGGGGATGGAGAACTATTTATCATGCTCCTGGAAGCCAAAAGAAAGCTGGAGTAGCCATACTTATATCAGACAAACTAGACTTTAAATTAAAGGCTGTAACAAGAGGTGAAGAAGGGCATTATATAATAATTACAGGGTCTATCCATCAGGAAGAGCTAACAATTATACATGTCTATGCGCCAAATACCGGAGCCCCCAAATATATAAAACAATTACTCATAAACATAAGCAACCTTATTGATAAGAATGTGGTAATTGCAGGGGACTTTAACACCCTACTTACAGAAATGGATAGATCATCTAGACACATGGTCAATAAAGAAACAAGGACCCTGAATGATACATTGGATCAGATGGACTTGACAGATATATTTAGAACTCTGCATCCCAAAGCAACAGAATATACTTTCTTCTCGAGTGCACATGGAACATTCTCCAAGATAGATCATATACTGGGTCACAAAACAGCCCTTCATAAGTTCACAAGAATTGAAATTACACCATGCATACTTTCAGACCACAATGCTATGAAGCTTGAAATCAACCACAGGAAAAAGTCTGGAAAACCTCCAAAAGTGTGGAGGTTAAAGAACACCCTACTAACGAATGAGTGGGTCAACCAGGCAATTAGAGAAGAAATTAAAAAATATATGGAAATAAACGAAAATGAAAATACAACAATCCAAACGCTTTGGGACGCAGCAAAGGCAGTCCTGAGAGGAAAATACATTGCAATCCAGGCCTATCTCAAGAAATAAGAAAAATCCCAAATACAAAATCTAACAGCACACCTAAAGGAAATAGAAGCAGAACAGCAAAGGCAGCCTAAACCCAGCAGAAGAAGAGAAAGAATAAAGATCAGAGCAGAAATAAACAATATAGAATCTTAAAAAACGGTAGAGCAGATCAACGAAACCAAGAGTTGGTTTTTTGAAAAAATAAACAAAATTGACAAACCTCTAGCCAGGCTTCTCAAAAAGAAAAGGGAGATGACCCAAATAGATAAAATCATGAATGAAAATGGAATTATGACAACCAATCCCTCAGAGATACAAACAATTATCAGGGAACACTATGAAAAATTATATGCCAACAAATTGGACAACCCGGAAGAAATGGACAAATTCCTAAACACCCACACTCTTCCAAACCTCAATCAGGAGGAAATAGAAAGCTTGAACAGACCCATAACCAGCGAAGAAATTGAATCGGTTATCAAAAATCTCCCAACAAATAAGAGTCCAGGACCCGATGGATTCCCAGGGGAGTTCTACCAGACGTTTAAAGCAGAGATAATACCTATCCTTCTCAAGCTATTCCAAGAAATAGAAAGGGAAGGAAAACTTCCAGACTCATTCTATGAAGCCAGTATTACTTTGATTCCTAAACCAGACAGAGACCCAGTAAAAAAAGAGAACTACAGGCCAATATCCCTGATGAATATGGATGCAAAAATTCTCAATAAGATACTAGCAAATCGAATTCAACCGCATATAAAAAGAATTATTCACCATGATCAAGTGGGATTCATTCCTGGGATGTAGGGCTGGTTCAACATTCGCAAATCAATCAACGTGATACATCACATTAACAAAAAAAAAGAGAAGAACCATATGATCCTGTCAATCGATGCAGAAAAGGCCTTTGACAAAATCCAGCACCCTTTCTTAATAAAAACCCTTGAGAAAGTTGGGATAGAAGGAACATACTTAAACATCATAAAAGCCATTTATGAAAAGCCCACAGCTAACATCATCCTCAATGGGCAAAAACTGAGAGCTTTTTCCCTGAGATCAGGAACACGACAGGGATGCCCACTCTCACCGCTGTTGTTTAACATAGTGCTGGAAGTTCTAGCATCAGCAATCAGACAACAAAAGGAAATCAAAGGCATCAAAATTGGCAAAGATGAAGTCAAGCTTTCACTTTTTGCAGATGACATGATATTATACATGGAAAATCCGATAGACTCCACCAAAAGTCTGCTAGAACTGATACATGAATTCAGCAAAGTTGCAGGATACAAAATCAATGTACAGAAATCAGTTGCATTCTTATACACTAACAATGAAGCAACAGAAAGACAAATAAAGAAACTGATCCCATTCACAATTGCACCAAGAAGCATAAAATACCTAGGAATAAATCTAACCAAAGATGTAAAAGATCTGTATGCTGAAAACTATAGAAAGCTTATGCAGGTAATTGAAGAAGATATAAAGAAATGGAAAGACATTCCCTGCTCATGGATTGGAAGAATAAATATTGTCAAAATGTCAATACTACCCAAAGCTATCTACACATTCAATGCAATCCCAATCAAAATTGCACCAGCATTCTTCTCGAAACTAGAACAAGCAATCCTAAAATTCATATGGAACCACAAAAGGCCCCGAATAGCCAAAGTAATTTTGAAGAAGAAGACCAAAGCAGGAGGCATCACAATCCCAGACTTTAGCCTCTACTACAAAGCTGTCATCATCAAGACAGCATGGTATTGGCACAAAAACAGACACATAGACCAATGGAATAGAATAGAAACCCCAGAACTAGACCCACAAACGTATGGCCAACTCATCTTTGACAAAGCAGGAAAGAACATCCAATGGAAAAAAGACAGTCTCTTTAACAAATGGTGCTGGGAGAACTGGACAGCAACATGCAGAAGGTTGAAACTAGACCACTTTCTCACACCATTCACAAAAATAAACTCAAAATGGATAAAGGACCTGAATGTGAGACAGGAAACCATCAAAACCTTAGAGGAGAAAGCAGGAAAAGACCTCTCTGACCTCAACCGTAGCAATCTCTTACTCGACACATCCCCAAAGGCAAGGGAATTAAAAGCAAAAGTGAATTACTGGGACCTTATCAAGATAAAAATCTTCTGCACAGCAAAGGAAACAATCAACAAAACTAAAAGGCAACCAACGGAATGGGAAAAGATATTTGCAAATGACATATCGGACAAAGGGCTAGTATCCAAAATCTATAAAGAGCTCACCAAACTCCACACCCGAAAAACAAATAACCCAGTGAAGAAATGGGCAGAAAACATGAATAGACACTTCTCTAAAGAAGACATCCGGATGGCCAACAGGCACATGAAAAGATGTTCAACGTCGCTCCTTATCAGGGAAATACAAATCAAAACCACACTCAGATATCACCTCATGCCAGTCAGAGTGGCCAAAATGAACAAATCAGGAGAGTATAGATGCTGGAGAGGATGTGGAGAAACGGGAATCCTCTTGCACTGTTGGTGGGAATGCAAATTGGTGCAGCCGCTCTGGAAAGCAGTGTGGAGGTTCCTCAGAAAATTAAAAATAGACCTACCCTATGACCCAGCAATAGCACTGCTAGGAATTTACCCAAGGGATACAGGAGTACTGATGCATAGGGGCACTTGTACCCCAATGTTTATAGCAGCACTCTCAACAATAGCCAAATTATGGAAAGAGCCTAAATGTCCATCAACTGATGAATGGATAAAGAAATTGTGGTTTATATACACAATGGAATACTACGTGGCAATGAGAAAGAATGAAATATGGCCTTTTGTAGCCACGTGGATGGAACTGGAGAGTGTGATGCTAAGTGAAATAAGCCATACAGAGAAAGACAGATACCATATGGTTTCACTCTTATGTGGATCCTGAGAAACATAACAGAAACCCATGGGGGAGGGGAAGGAAAAAAAAAAAAAAAGAGGTTAGAGTGGGAGAGAGCCAAAGCATAAGAGACTGTTAAAAACTGAGAACAAACTGAAGGTTGATGGGGGGTGGGAGGGAGGGGAAGGTGGGTGATGGGTATTGAGGAGGGCACCTTTTGGGATGAGCACTGGGTTGTATGGAAACCAATTTGACAGTAAATTTCATATATTAAAAAAATAATAATAAAAAAATGAGAAAAAAAATAAATAAAAAAATAAAAAGAGAAAAAAAAATTCCTTTAACTTTCCTGTATGTTTGAATAATGTCATAATAAAATACTGAAGAATAATAAATCAATAACACATGTTCTTTTTCAAAAGTTGTGAAAGACGGAACCCTCCTCCCAATAATTAGATTCTTGTCCAAATATAAAAATTAAAACATTTGGACACACACAAGACTGATCAAAACTAGATATAATCTGGAAGGTATATAACTTTTGAAAACATGTCACGCTATAAATCTCACTATGACAGGAGCACCTGGGTGACTCAGTCAGTTCAGCTTCTGATTCTGGATTTCTGCTTAGGTCATAATCTCAGGATCATGGGGTGGAGCCCGTGTGGGGCTGTGCACTGACAGTATGGAGCCTGCTTGAGTTCTCTCTCTCTCTCTCTCTCTCTCTGTCTCTCTCTTTCTCTCTCAGCCCCGCTCCCCCCACTCACACTCTTTTAAAAAAAGAAAGATAATAAAATAAAAAAATAAAAATAGATCTCACTATGAGAGAGTCACGTGTAGCTGACCGTTTCACTTAGACCCCGTGGTGTAGTCCTAAACTAAAGGGGAAATATAATGTGTTGCCTCACCGTATCTGCTGAAATCAGGTGGGCTTCAAACAGTCTAACCACATGCTCCCTTCCCAATTCTGCCACCATAGATAGATAAGGTCTCCTAGCACAGTAATCCTTCTTATTAAAGGGATATTAGTGGTGCCTGCATGGCTCAATCAGTTAAACGTTCGACTCAGGTCATGATCTCATAGTTTGTGAGTTTGAGTTCCTCTGTGCTGACAGCTCAGAGCCTGGAGCCTGCTTCAGATTCTGTCTCCCTCTCTCTGCCCCTCCCCCGCTCATGCTCTGTTTCTGTCTCTCAAAAATAAACAATATATATATTTTTAACTAAAGGGATATTAAAGGCATAGTTATGCTTACTGCTGAGTAGTGGGTTTTAGTTCCCTGCCAACCTGCAAAATTATTCCAATGAGGAAATCATATCCTCCCCCGGCACCAGAAGATGCCCAACTTCTTGATACTATGCTCACACCTTGCAGTCCCTGATAAGTCACGTTATTCTTGAGTACCGTCTCCACGTGGCCTTGCGTGGCATGCAGTATTTGCTTCCCTCAGGTTGTGAATGTATGTGGTGAATAAACTGTTGTTGATCTCATTTGTTCGTATTGGTTGTGTCATAGGGTCGGCCATTCCCTTAACCTTAGGGTAGAAATCCCTCCCTCGCAAATAGGAAAAGGAACACTGAAACAGCATCATCCCACCCCCAATACTCAGTGCATATGGGAATAAAATGCATGAAAAAAGCAGCAACAGTGTTGCAGTATGGAGAAGTCAAGTTTCTAATTTAGGATTGCCAGAGTGCTTGGATGTAAACTGGGAAACCTGACAAATGGGAAAGATGAAGAATTTATAAACACATTGCCCTTAAATATTTTGCTATTAAAATGCACACACACCAGGCAAGACTGCAATGAATGCAGAAGTAGCAGCTTTAAGACTAAGGAGAGCTGAGAAAAGAATCTATAAGCCAACCAGTTGTGAAAACAAAGAGTATATGTCCACCTAAGTTAGAGGGGATGACAAATACCCTGAGCCTCCAGTGAAACTCCAAATGGCATAAAACTTAGGAATATACCGCCTACTGGTTGGTGTTCTTTATTTTAGGGCTAAGGGTAAAAACAAAAATAACCTGACATAAGAAAATCTAGGGGCGCATGGGTGGCTCAGTCGTTAGGCGTCCGACTTCGGCTCAGGTCATGATCTTGCGGTTGCAAGTTCGAGCCCCGCGTCAGGCTCTGTGCTGACCGCTGAGAGCCTGGAGCCTGTTTCAGATTCTGTGTCTCCCTCTCTCTGACCCTCCCCCCATTCATGCTCTGTTTCTCTCTGTCTGAAAAATAAACAAACATTAAAAAAAAACTTAAAAAAAAAAGAAAATCTAAAACCAAGCCTCCATAAGATCAAGGTGATCTGACAGCAACTGTCAATCACTGCCTGCTAGAAAAAAAAAAAAAATCCAATATTCTTTAGAGGAAGATGAGAAAATTCCATGTTACTTTTTTACTCACAACATCTACTATAGAACAACAACAACAAAAAAAAAACTAGTAGGCAAGAAAAGTAGTAGATTATAGGGACTGTTACCGGGTCTCTCGGTTCTTGTTCCAGATGCACCAAAGAATTGGAGAGCCTCAACTAAAACGGGGAGATAGAGTTTGCTGAGGAGATAAGGATAGTATATTTTGAAGAGTGAAAGTGGCCACTGCCAGAGCAAGAATGGCAATGGCACCCGCCCAGAAGCTCTAGCTACATCCTTTTAAGCCTGCTTTGCATACATGTAAATTTGGCTTTGGATGACATATTTGATGTGTGGTTATGTGCTGGTGGTTATGTAACATTTCGGCCTCTGCACATGTGTCTACCCGTGATGCATCTTGTGCCGTAAAACCTCGGATGGAGAGTAACTTGTTTTGAGTGTTCCACAAGAACAGCAATCATTTCTAATATATTTTAACTTAATAAACGAGTCAAGTCTTGCAATATGAGTAGTACCTGACACCAAACATCACGTGATCATGATAACAACGGAGACAATGTTCTCTCTCTCTCCCCCCCCCCCCCCCCCACCCTCTGTCTCTCACTGCAGGATTGTGGGTGATCATCTCCCATGCACAGATGCTCAGTCTAAGGCTGTGGCATTTGGCAGAAATCAGTGATTTTTCAGAACATTGGAAGGTGCTCACAGCTGGCATTAGGGTAGTTTTTTGTCATTCCAAAGCATCTATGGATAGTCCTTGGCTTTTCCATACAAGAGTAAACTTAGGAATGCTTTGATTCATTCTAGGTCAAGCTGTCTGTAGATACAGACCCTTTCCCCTGCTGCCTTATTGTCAGTTACATTAAATACAGTATATGACAAGATTTTATTAATACTGTGCTGTAGTCATCATCTGTGTTAGTGTATACAATGGTTCTCATGCAGAAAAAGATTGAAAAGAAAAGTGGTAAGAAGAAGGAGATGAAAGTTAAAAGGAGGAAGGAAATCATCAAGAAGCACAAATGAGGTATGCAAGTGGCCGAAATTGCAAGATTTTATATGAAGTCTATGTCTGCATCTTGTCTTCAGGGGAGGAGGAGAAAGAGGCAGAGGAATCCCTCACTCCAAATGAAATTAGGCAGATGTGTAAAATGTGGGAAATAGTACACAATTGTGTAGAAAATCACCACCGGAATAAGGCTGTAGCAAAGCAAGTGAGCGATAAATTTGTTTAATGACAATGTCACATTTTCATGAAATCCTCAAAAGGAGGCAAATACAAGTGTCCTTGGATAGGTTCCTTGTTAAATTTTTTTTAATGTTAATTTATTTTTGAGATAGAGAGAGACAGAGCATGAACAGGGGAGGGTCAGAGAGAGGGAGACAGAGAATCTGAAACAGGCTCCAGGCTCTGAGCTGTCAGCACAGAGCCCAAAGCGGGGCTCGAACTCACAGACCGTGATATCATGACCTGAGCAAAAGTCAGACGCTTAACCTACTGAGCCACCCAGGGCCCCTGGATAGGTTCCTTGTTAAAGTTGCATGGAAAAAAAAAAAAAAAAAAGATTCCATTGAGCCAATAGACAGCAGTGATTCAGTTAGTGATAGTGAAAGTCATCTACACAATAAATAACCCTCCTCTCTCATCTCCCTCACACCAGCCACAAAGGTTTTCAAAGGTAGCCACAGGTTAATTTATTTATTTTTTTTATATTTTGTACTTTCTTTATTATTTTGTATTCCATTACAGTATTGTAATCATTTCTATATGAACATTTTTGGGTTATGGAATGATTCGTCTGAGTTTCCTTTATTTCTTATGGCGAAAATCGCTTTGAGATACAAGTGCTTTGGATCAAAGGCATGTTGCCAGCTCACAAATCAAGGCTTTACTATAATAGTATTTATTTACCTATTGTATACTTATGAGTGTCTAATGAGCTTTTGTTGTGACCTTAAAAGTACTTAAGGGAAAGTTGCACATACTCAGCTCTTAATACTCTCCTTGGGGCTTTTGAGCCAGCTCTGGGGCTAAAAAAGCCTTTCCTGCTCTGTTAGCCCTTAGAGGTGGCTCTGAAGGTATGGCTGTTAACCATTTCAGGGTGGCTCCCAGGGTGGGGCCAACACCTGCTTTATCCCTCCTTGCTCATGTCTAACTAAGTGCCTAACAGGAACCATAATCTAGAGAGAAGAAAAACCATTGGAAACAAACCCTCCTCAGATCACACACAGATGTTGGAATTAAGAGAAGACTTTAAATAGCTATTATAAATATTTTAGGAAAAATATAGAAAAGCATAATGGAGATAGAAATCAATTGGAAAATGTAGAATTGAGAAATATCAAAATTGAAAAAAATAAGCAGATTGCTTCATCTAAAGATAGGGCTGTTTATAAAAATATAAACTGAAACACTGAGAAATAAAAGATTGGGAAAAATTAACAGAGCATCAGTGACACGTGAGATAATGCCATTTGTAATCACAATGACAGATAAGCAAAGTGGCAAGAAACATTTGAAAACATAACATCTGAAACTGTTCTGGATTTGGTTAAGACATTAACCTGAAGTTTCTAGAAGAGCAGCAGTAAGCCAAATTTAGCTAGGCAACTAGATATAAGTTCAATTAAAAACCAATTGCATTTTACATAATATAAAAATTGAGAATGAATTTAAAAATACATATACTGGTTTTACTTCAAGTTAGGATGTAGAAATCCCCAAAAACAGTGTTGTTGTCATCTTTAACAAGAATAAAACTCCATAATATAAAAGATTCTAATTTTTTATTGAGACCATCAGAAAGTTTAGATGACAAGGAATCAGATGAATGAAATTCCAAAGGATGACAAGTCCCTTTGATGCGAGATGGAAATCATAAATTGTTTTATCTATATGAGAGCATGAGCAAAGGAGTCAGTCATAAAAATAGGTAAAAAGAAAGTATCTGAAATTATAATGAACGTTTCAAGTCTGAGTGTTGGTGAGTACGACAGATCAGATTCAACAAGATATATTCTGACTTGCTAACTCTTTTCCTTAGGCCTCTATTGGATGTTCAAGCGAAAAACTGGAGGTCAGAGTGGTGATGTGAAAGAGTGACTTCAGTCAAACAGCTGTGCAGGTAATGATTAGCTAGGAGTAGAAGATAGGCATGGAAATGACTAGCTACCCAACCCATCTTTCCTGTGAAGTATAAGCTAATCTCCTCACAGGGAGCAGCAAAAACAAATACACAGACAAAACAAACCTTTGGCTGCTTCCTGTTACAGGCAATGATCAGGTTGGCAGGTACTGAAGGAGGGTTTGAAATGAGAGTGATCTGCTCTGGGGAAGGAGCAAGGTACCTTCCTGCCTCTTCCTCCAGGAAAATATCAGTGGCAGCTGGAGGAGCCTTATAAAACCTGTCCCATCTCCAGCACCACAATTAGGGCAGCATATCTGCTGGTGGTAAAGACAGGAAACCATTTCAGGCCCAGATCCTGTTCTGAAACAAAGCAGTTATTTGCAGCCACTAGGGGACAGGAAGAAAACTTGATAGCACCCAAGATCTCCAGCAGATAAAAGGCAAGACACAAGATCTACATTGCCTTCTCTTATGATGTAGGAGTAAAGAGCCTGCAGAACACTAAGGTTGGAAAAATAACACACACACACACTCAAATAAATAAACAAATGTTGACACTCTAGACTGCACACTAACTAGAATGGATCAGTGGTCTACCATATTGACAGATGTATATTGACAGTAACTATAGCGACAACTTAACCCAAATTCAGCCTAATTACTGGCTAAATTGTAACCTCTCATACTAAAGGAAAAGCTGCAGAAAAGAATACCCACTTAGGGAAATAGGTAATATTTATCTGCACCTCTACTGTTCTTTTAAATACAATGTGTGGTGATTAAGCCAAAGGAAGTTAGAAAAATATTGTTTTAAACCCCCCGAACAGACAAGTCAAATAAAAACAAATTATAAGATGTAATCTTAAACTGAATCACATAAATAAAATCACTTCATTACTAGGAAGTATCTCTCAGATTAGATGTAAAAATCTGCCTAAAACCTGTCTATAGGAAACTCACAAAAACATGGATAAATTGAAAGTAAAAAAATGGGAAAATAATTCATACAGATGGTAGTCAAAGGAAAGATTTGGTGGCTCTGTATATGTTGACATCATAGACTTTAGAACAAGGAAAAAAGAGCAGTGTTTAAAAAAAGTGTATTGTTTCATAAGAGGATAATCACATAAAGAATCCATTACAGTCCTAAGTGTGTATATACTTAGTAAGTCATCAAAATCCAAAATGCAGGTGAACAGAACTAAAACGAGAAATATACAAATCCACAGTTATATTTGGAGATGTCAACATTCTTCTCTCAGTAACTGATTGAACACATTAAAAAAAAGAATATTGAATATTAAAGACTTACACAGCACTATCAACAAATTTGGCCTAATTGATATTTTTATAACACTCCACAGACAACAGTAGAATACATATACTTTCCAAGTACACATGTAACATTTACCAAGGTAGACTATACTTTGGGCTATGTAACAGTTATCAAATTTAAAGAGACTAAATTGAGGGGAACCTGGGTGGCTTATTCGATTAAGCACCCAACCCTTGATTTTGGCTCAGGTCATGATCACATGGTTCATGAAATCAAGCCTTGTGTTGGGCTCTGAACTGACAGCTGGCAGCCTGCTTGGGATTCTCTCCATTTCTCTTTGCTCCTCCTGCACCTGTGAGCATGTGCTCTCTCTCTCTCAAAATAAACATTTAAAAAAATTTAAAGAGACTGAAATCATAAAAAACATGTTCTCGGACAACTAAATATACTACAAATAGATATACAATGCAATATATATTATATAAGTATATATATTTTTATATTATATATAAATCAATATATTATCAATATACCGTATATCAACTATAAATATACTATAAAACAATATAGCGAATTAGAATATATTTTTAAATAAATGAAGATGAAACATAAGAATTTGAATAGTACAACTAAAACAGTGCTTAGAAAAAAAAGCATTAGATGTTCATATTACATGTAAACAAAGGTCTCAAATCAATAAACTCCACTTTCATATGCTAATAAAAGACAAAATTAAACCCAAAGCCAGCAAAAGGAAAAAAAAATAAAAATAAAAAATACAAAGCTGAATAATAGAGAAAAACCAATGAAAATAAAAGCTAGTTTTTATAAAGTTCAATATAATTCCTAGACTCCAAGAAGTCTCCAAGTGGAGACTCCAAGAAGATTAAAAGATGATACACATTATTAATACTAGGAATGAAAGAGTAGAAATTACTAATATTTTAAAAACAGTGAAGAATAAATGTGAAATATTATCAAAACTTTGTTTTACTAAATTAAGCAATTTTTATGAAAGATTCCTTAAGAGGCTGCAACTAATCCATGTTCACTTAAGAACAACCTGAATGTCCCTATAGCTATTAAAAAAAATAAGTGAATAAATTTAAGAGAAAAAATATTTTCACCTAACATACTTCAGGTCCAATGACTTCACTATCAAATTCTTCCACACTTTCAATAGGTGTAAGATATATTTTACTAATCCTATAAATTGTCTTTCACAAAGTAGATGATAAGTGGCCAATATCCATGTCATACTATGGGAATTATATTATACTAACACCATATATTATTATACTAACACCGTATATCATATATATATATATATATATATATGTAAGAATATTTAGCTTTCAAAGTAAAGGAAATTCTACAATATGTAACAACATGGATGAATGTGGAAGACATGCTAAGTGAAATAAACCAGTCACAGAGAAACAAATACTGTGTGATTCCACTTAGTTGAAATATCCAATGAGGTCAAGTTCATAGAATCAAAGAGTGGGATAGTATGAGGAGGGGGGAATGAGGAATTACTTATTAATGGACATAAATTTTCACTTAAGCAAGATGACTAATCTGTAGAGATATGCTATACAATACTGTACTGATGGTCAACAGTAATGTATACTTAAAAATTATTATCACATTACATCTCATATTCACCACAATGCAACATTTAAAAAATGAAAGAGAAATGGCACAATAAGAAATAAATAAAAATTATATATGAATGGCCAATATATTTAAAAATTATATCATTATATACCAGAGAAATATAAGCAAAATCATAGCATGATACCTGTGGAAAGCTGCTACATGATTGATGGAATTAACATTAATCATGATACCCTCAACAATAATAAAACAATGATTTGAGAAAGCGTTAGTCCCATTATTTTTTTAAATTTAATGTATATGTATATTATTTTTGAGAGAGAGGTAGACACAATGTGAGGGAGGGAGGGACAGAGAGAGAGGGAGCCACAGAATCTGAAGCAGCTTTCAGGCTCTGAGCTGTCAGCACAGAGCCCAACACGGGGCTCGGACCCACAAACCGTGAAATTATGACCTGAGCTGAAGTTGGAAGCTTAACCAACTGAACCATCCAGGCGCCCCCCATTATTTTTTTTTTTTAATTTTTTTTTTCAACGTTTATTTATTTTTGGGACAGAGAGAGACAGAGCATGAACGGGGGAGGGACAGAGAGAGAGGGAGACACAGAATCGGAAACAGGCTCCAGGCTCTGAGCCATCAGCCCAGAGCCCGACGTGGGGCTCGAACTCACGGACCGTGAGATCGTGACCTGGCTGAAGTCGGACGCTTAACCGACCGCGCCACCCAGGCGCCCACCCCCCATTATTTTTTAATAAAGCATATATTTACCATAAAATCTAACAATACTAACCTGCATTTTGCCCCAGGTTAGAACAAATGGAAGCATTTGTTCTCACAAAAACATGTGTTCAAATCTGGTCTATTTACAATTTTTAAATACTAATGTTCATCAACTAGTCAATGAACAAGCGAATTATAGGGTAATGACACAATGGAATACTGCTAGGTAATAAAAATAATGAACTATTACTATATATAACAACATGGATAACTCTTAAATGGTTCTTAATAGGCTATATAATTTACTGTTCTGTTTATATGAATCTGTAGAAGATATAAAACTATAGTGACAATAAGCAGTGTGCTTTTATGTATTAGAAGTGGAGAAAGGATTGACTTGAAGAGGCTCAGAAAACATTTTTGGGTCATCAAAATATTCTTTGACACTACATAACTGTTCCATGTGCCGTAGACTGAATTTGTCATCTCCCTAAATTTCATATATTGAAACCAAGTCCAGAATGTGATGGTATTTGGAGGTGGGGACATAGAGAGGTCATTAGGTCATGAGTGTAGAGGCGTCATGAATGATATTTAGTGTCCTTATAAAAGAGTCCTCAGAGATCCCCTTACCCCTTCTTCGATGTGAGGATACAATATGAAAATGGAGGTCTATAAACCAATAAGTCTTTACCGAACACTGAATCTGCTAGCACCTTAATCGTGGCCTTCTAAACCTCCTGAATTATGAGAAATACATTTCTGTTATATATAAGCCACCCAATCTATGGTATATTTTTAAAGCATCCAAAATAGACTAAGGCATTATCAAAAATCATCGTACTGTGTGCTTTTAAAGAAGTAGAGTTTACTGCACACAAATTGTATTTAGATAAATATGACAATACACATTTCAAATATTACCAAAAATGTAACATATTTAGGAATTTAGCCAACCACCTGTAAGAACTCAACACTGAAGATGGGATAATATTGTAGCATATAGAAAATGTTGAAATAGAGAACTATACCGTGTTTATAGGTTGGAAAACCAGATTTTGAAGATGTGAATTCTCATTAAATTGTTGAACTGATGCAGTCCATTCCCTATCAAAATTTCTCAGAGATCCCAAAGTGATTGAATACAGAAAGGAATGTCATTAAAAAAAAAAAGTAACTGGTACAATGTGGTATGTGCTTAGGAAAAATAAATCTTACATGATAAGTAAAAATGAGTTCAGTACAAATCAAAGATCTAATTTAAAAATTAAAACATTAATGATTATAGAATAAGGCAGGGAGTATACTTTGTGTGATCTCGGGGTTGGTGCAGCTATCTTAGGAGGAATTGTCAATTAATCATTAATTCATTAAAATTATTGTCTTACTGGATAAATCTTATTCAGGAACTTGCTGTATTATCCTTGCAACTTTTGTGTAAAGATAAAATTATTTATAAATAATATCATTAAAAAAGAAACTTAAAGTGAACATTAAAAAATTAAAAATGTATTATACTTAATCAAAAGTCATCATTGAAAAGGAAAGCACTGTCTGGGAGGAAATATTTGTAACACATATAATGGAAGAGGAGTCACATCCAGAATATCTGAGCAACTTCTACAAGTCAACTGCAAAGGGAAAATTAATCCAGGAAGGAAACACAAAAGACTGAAGTATTCCAACAGAATATTTATAACTCTCTTAAAGCAAGTGAAAATGTGCTGAACATCATTACACATCCTGGAAATGAAAATAAAACCCAAAAGGAGATACCACCGAATAACCTATAGAATGGAAAATGTTAAAAAAATAAAACAAAAATAAAAGACTGGCAAGACCAAGTTTTAGCAAGGATATGTAGTAACTGGAGACCTTGTACACTGTAAACATTTTACAAGGAATGTGAAAAAATGTTTGATACTTTCTTATATAGTAAAACATATATCTACTCTGACCCAGCAATGGTACTTCAAGAGATATGAAAAACATATGTTCATAAAAGACCTGTACACCAATATTCATAGATGTTTTATTCATAACATCCCTAAACTGTTCATCGTGAGAAGAACAAAATAAGCTACATTTCATGCAATGGGATACTATTCTGCAGTTAAAGGGACAATCTATTTTTATACACAGTGATATGGATGGCTCTCAAAGACAATGCAGTGCTACTGAAGTCAGATACAAAAGAATGCCTGCCATATTATTTTATTTGTATCATACTTATAGGTATAAAAATACTAATTAATGGTGATGATAGAAATTACAATGGCACTTTTCTCTGTTGTTGGAAGATGAATAGTGGTAGTCATGGTGAATGAACAGAAAGGGGATTTTCTTGGTGATGGAAATTTTATGTATCCTGAAGGGGGTGTTTGCACAAGTGCACGCATTAAAAAAAACCCTCATTGAACTGTGAGCTAAATAGCAGTGTATTTTTTGTAGATACATCATATTTCAATATGTGATCATTTTAGAAAAAATATACGCCCACAACCAACCACTAGTCAGCACTTCTACTATTATCATCATCTGTTTCCTAAAAATTGCAATTGCTTATCTCCCTTTTTGGGTGCTTGCAGCTCTCATGCTCAGAATAGTGCCTGATTGACAATATGTTCTCAATGTTTATCATATTAATGATTCACTAATAAATCATTTTAGTAAATGTTTATTATGTTTTTTGAACCTCTAAAAATTTTCTTAATGTTTATTTATTTTTGAGAGAGAGAGTGCAAGTGTGGGAAAGGCAGAGAGGGAGGAAGGCACAGAATCTGAAGTAGGCTCCAGGCTCTGAGCTTTCAGCACAGAGCCCGACATGGGGCTCAAACCCATGAACCCAGCCACGAGATCATGACTTGAGCCAAAGTCGAATGCTTAACCAACTGAGCCACCCAGGCACCCCTGTTTTCAAATCTTTAAAAAGGTAGACATTAGGGGTGCCTGGGGGCTCAGTCAGTTAAGTGACTGACTCTTGATTTTGGCTCAGGACATGATCTCAGATTTGTGAGGTCAAGCCCTGTGTCCAGCTTCATGCTGACAAATGCAGAGCCTGCTTGGGATTTTCTTTCACCCTCTTTCTCTGCCTCTCCTCACTGCTTGCACACACACACTCTCTCAAAATAAATAAATAACAATTAAGAAAAATGTAGACATTATGTGAATAGATACATTTAAAATCTTAAAATTACTAAAATTCTAGATCTGCATATCAATCACCATTGCCAAACAGGATATATTGAATCAATATAGCTCTTTTAGTTATTGGTTTGACCGTCATCTCTCTGAGGATATTTTGAAAGTCCATGTGAAAAGTAAAATAAATAGTATATATCCTATTTTGTGATATGGACACAGACACTCACACAGAAACCCGCAAACATATCTAAAAGTCTGTAAAGAATATATGCCAAAATGTTAATACAGGTATTAAAAAACTATGGGTGTTTGATTAAAATGTAGGTGCTTTTGTTTTCATTTTTAAAGTATTCCTACATTTTATCAATATTTTTACAATGCTTATAAACTTAATAACAAGTATCTTAGTTCCTATTCAATAATCTATAATTATACAAATATAAATTATACAAATGATTTAGGTGATGCTTATTATTTCCATTAAGTTACGATTTAATGTAAGACTAAGTAAAAGCACCCCAAATAATGTACTCTATAGAGGGGATACTTACCACTGTAAGTTAAATACAAAATCATAAACATAAATTCTAACTCATATCTAAAAAAGTATATTCCTACATATCCTATGTGTATTGATTTCCTGGTACTGATTAAGGATGAATCATTTCAATGTTATATTTCAGTTCATGAAAATTACCAATGACTAGAGCAATCCTAAAGAATCCTATATTTATGCTTAGAAAATATAATTAAGGATAAACTCATATTTAACAGAAGAAACATTTATTATCATGACCTATCATTAAGCATGCCTGAGACTAAGAGTTAAATAGTAAGAAATGCAATCATCTGCCAAGGGTTCAGAGAATAATGTTGGTTCATGTTAGCCACTCCAGCTAATTTTATTTTTTATAAAGACTTTATTTTAGAGTTTATATTCAAAGCAAATTTGAGAGAAATGTACAGACATGTGCCATATACACCTTGTCCTTACATGTGTATAACTTTCCTCATTATCAATATCACCCACCAGAGGGGTACATTTGTTACAATCGATGACTTATATTGAAACATCATAATCAGCCAAAGTGCATAGTTTACATTAAGATTCAAACCTGGTCCTTTGGATTTTATGGCTTTCAACAAATGTATACCTATCATTAAACACATACCTATCATTAAAATATCGTACACTGTATGCATAAAGTTAGATTTATACACTGCCCTAAAAACCCTCTGTGTTCTGTTATTCACCCTTCTCCCCTCCCCAATTCCTAAAGCCACTGATGTTTTAATGCCATAGTTTTGTCTTTTCCAGAATGTCATCTATTTGGAATCCTACAGTAGTTAGCTTTGTCAGATTGGGTTCTTTAACTGAGAATATGCATTTAAGGTTCCTTTATGTCTTTCCATGGCTTGATAGTTCATTTATTTTAGGTGCTGAATAATACTACAATGTCTACACGTGCCATGGTTTATTTATTCATTCACCTATTTAAGTGCATGTTGGTTGACTACAAGTTTTGGGAATTATGAGTATAATAATAATTGCATGCAGGTTTCTGGGTGGATTTAAATTTTCAACACCGTTGAGTCAATTCCAAGGAGTATGGTTGCTGGATCTTATGCTCAGAGTATATTTCGTTTTATAAGAAACCATCAACTGTCTTCCCAAGTGTCTGTACCATTTTCCATTCCCACCAACAATGAATGATTGTTTTCATTGTTCTATATCCACACCAGTATTTGGTGTGGTCAGTGTTTTGGGTTTGGGCTCCTCTAATAGGTACATACTGGCATCTCATGTTCATTTAATTTCCATTTTTCTGATGACACATAATAAGGAGAACCTTTTAACATGTTTATTTGCCATCTGTATATCCTCCTTGGTAGATATCTTTTTAAGTTTAAAGTCTTTAGCCATTATTTTAATTGGATTGTTCATATTCTTATTGTTGAGTTTTAAAATTCTAATGGAATACTACGTGGCAATGAGAAAAAATGAAATATGGCTTTTGTAGCAACGTGGATGGAACTGGAGAGTGTGATGCTAAGTGAAATAAGCCATACAGAGAAAGACAGATACCATATGGTTTCACTCTTATGTGGATCCTGAGAAACGTAACAGAAACCCATGGGGGAGGGGAAGAAAAAAAAAAGAGGTTAGAGTGGGAGAGAACCAAAGCATAAGAGACTGTTAAAAACTGAGAACAAACTGAGGGTTGAGGGGGGGTGGGAGGGAGGGCAGGGTGGGTGATGGGTATTGAGGAGGGCACCTTTTGGGATGAGCACTGGGTGTTGTATGGAAACCAATTTGACAGTAAATTTCATATATTAAAAAATTAAAAATAAAAAAAAATAAAAAAATAAAATTCTTTGTGTATTTTGTTTTGTTTTTGTTTGTTTTTTCTTTCTATATTTTAAGTAAGAGTTCTTTCTCAGATGTGTCTTTTGCAAATCTTTTCCCCCAGTCTAAGGCTTGTCTTCTCATTCTTCTGATATTGCCACTCCCAGAGCAGAAGTGTTTAATTTTAATGAAGTCTAGCTTATTGATTCTTTATTTCATTAATTGTGCCTTTGGAGTTGTATCTAAAAAGTTATTCCATCCCTAAGGTCATCTAAGTTTTCTTAAATGTTGTCTTCTAGGAGTTTTATAGTTTTGTGTTTTACATCTAGGTCTGTGATACATTCTGAACTAATTTTTTGTGAAATGTGTAGGTCTAGATTCATTTTTGCATGTGGATGTTCAGTTGTTCTAATGCCATTTGCTAAAAATGATTGCCTTTGCTCCTTTGCCAAAGATCAGTTGACTATATTTGTGTGGGTCTATTCCTAGACTTCCTATTCTGTTCTAATTTGTCTATTCCGTCACCTATATCACACTGTCTTGGTTATTGTAATTCTATAGTAAGATTACATAGGGTAGTGTCAGTTCTCCAACCTTGTTCTAAATTTTCAGTATGTATTGGCTATAATGAGTCTGTGCCTCTCCATACAATAGAAGTTGTTTGTTGATGTTCATAAAATAACTTTCTTGCATTTTGATTATAATTGCATTAGTCTATAGATCAAATTGGGAAGTACTGATCTCTTGACAATATTGAGTTGTCTTATGCATGAACATGAGTATCTCTCAATTATTTAGTTCTTTGATTTTGTTCATCAGAGTTTTATAGTTTTCCTCATCTAGTTCTTGCACATATTTTGTTAGATTTATATCTGCATACTTTATTTTGCATACTCTATATTTGCATACTAATGCAAATGGTATGGTATTTTTTTACTTTTAACTTCAAATTCCCCTTGTTCACTGCTGATATATATATAGAAAAGTGATTGACTTTAATATCTTTACTTTGAATCCTGCAAACTCGCTCTAGTCCGTTATTAGTTCTAAGAGTTTTTTGTTAGTTGTTTTCAGATTTTCTACCTATATGATTACGTGAATGGAGAGTTTTACTGCTTCCTTTTCAGTCTACAATTCTTTTGTTTCTTTTTCTTATTTTGATAGCTAAAATTTCTAAGACAATGGTGAAAAGGATTGCTGTGGGAGGGTATCTTTCTTGGCTCCTAATCTTAGTGGAAAATCTTCAACTTCCTCATCATTAAGCATGATGTTTTTGTAGCTATTCTTTATGTAGTTGAGGAAGTTCCCACTACTTCTAGTTTACTTACAGTTTTTGTCATAGTTGGGGGTTTTCATTTTGTCAAAGACTTTGTTTTATATCTACTTATTGATATGATTATGTAATTTTTCTTCTTTATGTCATTGATGTAATAGGTTATATAATTTGATTTTCAAATGCTGAACCAGGCTTGTATACCTGGTATAAATCCCATTGGTTACAGTGTATAATTCTTTTTATACATTGTTGGATTCAATAGAGTAATAATTTGTTGAGAATTTTTACATATATGTTTATGAAATGTTTGCCTGTAATTTTTTGTTTGTTTGTTTTCCTTGCATTGTCTTTGCCTCATTTTGTTTTTAGGGTAAAGCTCACCTCATAAATGAGTTAGGAAGTGTTCCCTTTCCTTCTATCCTCTGAAGGAAATTATAGAGAACTGGGATAATTTCTTCCTTAAATATTTGGTAGAATTTACCAGTGAATACACCAGGGCCTGCTATTATCTGTTTTGAAAGTTATAATTGATTCAATTTCTTTAAAGATATAGGTCTATTCAGATTGTCTACTTCTTGTGTGAATGATGACAAATTTTATGTTTTAAGGAACTGGTCTGTTTTATCTAGGTTACCAATTTTGAATATACAGCTATTCATAATTTATTACTTTTTCCTCTTTTTTTAAATGTTTATTTATTTTTGAATGAGAGAGACATAGCATGAGCAGGGGAGGGCCAGAGAGAGGGAGAGAGAATCTGAAGCAGGCTCCAGGCTCTGAGCTGTCAGCACAGAGCCTGACACGGGGCTCAAACCACCAACTGAGAGAACATGACCTGAGCCGAAGTCAGACGCCCAAAAAACTGAACCACCCAGGAGCCCCATATTTTTACCTTTTTAATTCCCATATGATCTGTAGTGATGTCCCACCTTTCATTTCTCATATTAGTATTCTTTTCTCTTTTTTCCCTTATTTAGCCTGGTACAGGCTTATGAATTTTATTGATCTTTTGAAAGAATTTGCATTTGGTTCCGTTAATTTCCTTACTGATTTCTTGTTTTTAATTCATTGATTTCTATTCTACATCTTATCTATTTTTTTCTACTTTGGATTTAATCTGTTCTTCTTTTTCTAATTTTCTATGGTAAAAAGTTAGACTATTGATTTTAGATCTTTCTCATTTTTTTTAATATATGCATTCAGTGGTATAAATTTCTAACCAGCACTTTCAGTGCATCCTACAAGTTTTGATAAGTTAATTTAAGTTTTTTACATTCATCTTTGTATTCATTTAAAAATATGTCTCCCAGGGGTGCCTCGGGGGCCTCAGTTGGTTAAGCCATTGACTTCTTTTTTATGTTTTTTTTTAATTTATTTTTGAAGGAGAAAGAGAGACAGAACACGGGTGGGGGAGAAGCAGAGAGAAAGGAAGACACAGAATTCGAAGCAGGCTCCATGCTCTGAGCCTTCAGCACAAAGCCGGATGCGGGGCTGGAAAGCACATACTATGAGATCATGACCCGAGCTGAAGCCTGGCGCTCAACCGACTGAGCCACCTAGGCTCCCCAAAGCAACTGACTTTTGATTTTGACTCAGCTCATGATCTTACAGTTCATGCGATCGAGCCATACATTGGGCTTTACACTGACAGTGTATACTCTTTTTGGAATTCTCTCTTTCTCTCTCTCTCCCTGTGTCCCTCTCCCACTTGTATGTGCACATTTCCTCAAAATAAACACTTAAATAAAAATAAATAACGATATCTGTTCTGAATTTTCATGATTTTACCTTTGATCATTCAGGTAAAATAGTACTAGGTTTTCTTCTTTACCTGAAATACAGCTTTAAGAACTGATAAAAATAAAACTAATTATGCACTGATGAACTGCAAACAAAACTCAGCTATAAAAACTGGGTTTTGCCACCATTATGTTATAGCCACGCTGAAAAGGCTGTGGGAATGGGTGAAGGAAAATAAGGTAACTAGGGAAAAATCAACTCAGGTATCACTCAGGTAATATTAGGTATGGTGGCAGAACCCTGAAAAATTAGTAAGAATTTGCAAAGGTAACTATACTTTTTTAAAGTAATGATTTCAAAGTTCTTAGCAACCTGGAGTTACTCCACAAGTTAGTTTTCTTGAGCATCTTGACGAGAAACAACTTGCCAATAAACAAATTGAATTGACTTTCATTAAACAGTTATAAACGCTATTTTAAAATTTCAATTGAGTGAGGATGCTTATCTGTTGCCAAAATTATGATAATGAAATTAACTTTAAATGAATTAAACCCTTTTGTAAAAGTCCTTATTAAAAATATCCATTCAAACCCTCTCCTGTTTTGGGTGATTTTGCACTGACATTTAATTTGACTAGAGAAATTCTCAACTTTGTAGAGAAGTATGCTATTCCTCCGTTTCTGAATTCTCTGGAGAATATGAATTGTCTACATGGTAGTAAAATCCAAGTATGAACAAATACATGAATCTACACCTAGCAGATATGATCCGATAGAGAAAGGTCAATTTGGCCCAGTTTAGCAGAATTCCACAGGCTATCATATTGAATAGCAGTGCCACAGATTGGACAAGAAACAGTTTTTTCACTTTCCATTAACCTTTGAATACTTGGTCAAAATAAAAAAAAAAGACATTCAAGAGAATAATTTTTGCTCAAATATTAGTCAAAACTATTTTCTCTTGCGATCCAAGTAAAACTCTTTAGTAATGCCCATTCTAAGTATTTTTTCTCACATCATCACAAGCTACACATAAAATATATGGATAATATAGCAGACGATTCCAGCAGTTTTTATCATGACTACTTATAAAATATTAATCACGTAGCATGGAAAGATTATTTTGTGGTTTTTATATGCCAATGAAGATCTTGGAGGATTACCATTGAAAGGTAGAGTTAAGATATGCATTTGACATAGCACATATGTCATTTAAGACCCTGTAATTTGTAATGGTTTACATGAAAATGTTAGTATGTATCAACAAATATAGTTGTGTTTATTTAATATTTATGAAAAATAAACACTGGGAATTTTATTTCTCCAATTGGTGAGCCAGATTTCTTTTGACAATTATATCAAGAAAAAGTTCCAAGTTTTTATTTTTGAATACTGATTTTCAATTGTACTTTGTAGGCATTACTTTGCAGACAACCATCTGTTTCATTCGAAGTTTCCTCATATCCAGTCACAAGGCAATTATGCTATCAATAGACAATTCTTTTTCATGGAAAAAGATTTTAAAAACAGCTTTAAAAGTTGAAGTTGCAAGCAGTTGTCGAAATATAATTTACATATAGTTCCCCATATTGCAAACTGTGAATTATTATTTTAAAATCTCAAAATATAGATGTTTTTAATATCCTCTATGATGTAATGTAGCTGTCATTTAAAAATATTTTTAGCCTGAACACTTAATACTTTTTTAGCCATGTAAACAGTTATGTTTTCAGTAAGTGAAAGTGAGTTGTTAAGATCATACGTATATAAACATATGTGTGCCCACAAACACCCAAGGAAAATAGCATTTGTTTAAAGTTTTGGTCATTTGAATAAGTTGTCTGTACAATAGTATTATTTTTCTTTTTATGGGAAGATATTGCCACTTTAAAAAGCACTGAAATTATTAAACCTCTTCAATCGCTGTGAAATTTTCATCTCTAGCCAGAAACTTTGTTGGGCTCCATTTTACAAAGAGACCTCAGATTTAGGGTTACAGGACATAACAAATAAAAATGCAAGACACCCAGTTAAATTTTAATTTGGAATCAACAGATTATTTTTTAGTGTATCTCTAATACTGTGTAGGATACCCATATACATGCAGTTTTGGGATTCATTGGTGCTAACACAGTTATTGACCTTAAATTCAAATTTAACTGGATGTTCTGTTTATGATCTGGCATCCTACTAACATTAGAACATATATGTTGAGACCATTAGGGTCATAATGTTTGCCTAATAATCAGTATCTAATTGCTGTGTCTGAAGAAATATCACACATTCTGAATTCAGAGGGCTAGATCCTATGTATCTTAGGAACAGCGGAGAAAGGGATTACTGTTATCTGAGGTCCTTTACAAATTTATCTCTGAAACTGGAATTCTAATCCATCCCTGGTCCAATAGTTTATACTCATTTTATTATTCCATGTAACATTTTCCTAAAATGGAAATAGTCCTTGAACACAGATGTCTTCTGTAGAGAATCAATTGTACCCACAAAGTGGCGGTGTATGCAATACCTATATAGTAGAATGGAGGGACACCAAATTACTCACCTACTCCAAGCTATGATTTTAATCAGCCTATCAAACGTTTAAAATTAAATACATTAGAGTTAGATCTTTAGCAAATGTGATAGGGGAGTAGGAAATCAGATAAATAGTGTTTCACAAGTATAGCTGCTCATAAAAATTTGGGGAGTTCATTTTTTAATACATATTCTTGGACTTTACCATGCAGAATATAATTCAGTAGGTTTGTGTTAATAATCTTTTGTGTTGTTTTAATAAGCTCTCTTATGAATAGCATTTGGGAATCCCATATAGCCCAACTCTTTAATATTAGAACTAGAGTATAAGCAAGGTTAAATTGCCCCCCTAAAGTTTTAGAGGATATAGAGATTGGGAATAAAATCTGGGCTTTCATATTTCTAGAGTTTCTGGGATAGCCAGGTCCTGTTCTATGCTCTGGGAGAACAATGTGAAAAAAACATCAGGCACTCTAAAATCCAATGTCACACTGTCACCACAAAGCTACTACATCATTTTTATACCAAGCTTTAATTAAAAATTTAACTATCTTCTCTTGTTATGTATTAACCTAGAAGCAACAATCTTTTTTGACTCCCAGAGAATCATGCATTTCCAGAAAAATGACAACTGTCATGGGGAAAGTCTGGGGGAAGAAATTGAGTAGGTTGGAAAGGTGGAACAGACTGTGTTACTTAATTCTGTAAGATTACCCAATTAGGATTGTGATGCTTATGCAATTACTGTATCCCATTAAAGGTGAGGGCACATGACATTGAGTAGGAATCACCACGCTAAATATTAGATAATGGGACTAGGGAAGAGATGACTAATTTTAGGCCAATTTAACCTAGTTCAACCTTTTCTGAACCTGGCAATACTAACTTTTTGACATAATGAATAATTACCATTATCTAAAGAATCTTATAATTTGGGCATATTCTGATAAAGGTGACTGAATCTTATGCATGCTAACCATTTATATAAATTTTCAGGTGATAAAAGGGGCTTTTTTACCCTGTTGGAGATTGACAGACACTAGTATGAAATTATGGTATTTGTGAGAGAGGAAGAAGCACAAAGAAAGAATAAAAGAGCATTAACCATCCAAATTACCAGGCTCCACTGCTTTAGGATAAATTATTGGGAGGAATATCTTCCAAGTCATCTCAGATCAGAAGAGAATATATGTGTGTTTCATTATTAACACAGTTTAAAAGACATATTTAATAACATTTGAATGCTTACAGAGCATAGTATACAAAAAATTTACCAAATGTAAGGTAAGAGGAATAAAAGAAATGAGGTATCTTTCCAATTGTGCTTCTGCACTTAAAATAACAATATGGGTATTACAATATAGGGGAACACATTGTGGGTTTTTTTTAGTACAACTATTATCTCCCTTTGATTCTTCAAAATGAATAACATTTTGTGGGAGTGAGAATCACTGTCATTTTTGTCAGGTAACTATCCAACGTTTTCTGGTAAAATGGATATTATCCTTTCTCCATTTAGAAATTAAAATATTCCTGTTTTTGAAAGAAGTGTTTTCCCCCATCACAAGCTAGAAACGATCTCAATGCACTATCTGCAGAATATTTTGCAATGGAGATCTTAGAATGAAGCAAACATTCACCTTATCCACTTTGGAGAGTCCTGTTTTAAGCAACTTACTTGACTCTGTGAGGAGTAATAGGTCTAATTTGAATGCCTATCATGGACCAGTCATTAAACAAGATAGCTAAAAATAAAAGTGAATCTAAATCCAGGTTAGATATATACCATATTAATATAGTTCCTTTCTGTCCCCTAGAAACTTAAATTATTTACCCCTTCATGCCTAAGGTTAACAATCTTTTTTTTTTAAATTTTTTTTCAACGTTTTTAATTTATTTTTGGGACAGAGAGAGACAGAGCATGAACGGGGGAGGGGCAGAGAGAGAGGGAGACACAGAATCGGAAGCAGGCTCCAGGCTCCGAGCCATCAGCCCAGAGCCTGACGCGGGGCTCGAACTCACGGACCGCGAGATCGAGGTTAACAATCTTTAAACAGATTTTAATAACTGATACTTCACAACAATTTTAAGAATTTTATAAGCATATATATATTTATATATAAAATCCATCCATGTACTTTGATAATAATATCAATATATATATATATCAATATATATAATCAATAATATATATAATATATAATATATAATATATAATATATAATATATAATATATATAATAATATATATCAATAATATATAAATATATATGAGTATATAAGAATATATATAATAGAAGACTATTCTATGTAAGTCTATAAAATGTTCTCTAAGTATAGAGAGGTATTTAATAGACAATATGCCACATAGCATGCACTCAATACTTATAGCTATTGTAAAATTGGGTATGTTTATTTCTGAAATATGTGTGATATAGTAATTATACCAGCACCTATAAGGCCTGCCAAAACAAACAAGCTGGGATGCATTGAAATTGCCTACTTAAAGCTAACCTTTAGGAAAGATATTAAAGAATCTTTAAACCCCATTTCCCTTGTGGAACTGAAGGTGCAAATAACTTATATAACAGAATTGTTGTGGAAATTATTGGGCATAGATAATGTAAATTTCCTAACACACATTACTATACACCCATTAAATATTCGTTAGTAACACACAGTATTAAATTTTGCTTGGGACGAAATAGGAAAAAAAAATCAGTGTAAGATCAGAAACAACTCAAAGAGAAAAAGATTCCCGGGTTTATTTGGGCTCATCACAGGATTTAGATCTAGATCAAGATGGATCCTTCTAAGAAAGTTAATTAATTCACCAAGATATTACTGAAATCTTTAAATTGAATTTTTCCCCTTGATTAACTGGCATTTTGGGGGTCTCTATTTTTCTAATTTTAAGATACAAGTCAAGGAAATAATTAAGCAAAGAAAACCTAAAAGTATTTGTTCATAACACTTGGGCTAAGATAATGGATCAGTGACTAAGTGCTATAACATTTTCCAACAGAAAGAACACTCCTTCTGCAAGACTCCAAAGAACCAGAATTAGCTTCCTATTCTCCTCCAAGAGCTTTTGCAGATTCTGGGCCATGTCAGCCGGCTGATGGGTTGCAAGTACTTAATGAATTCTGGTTTAATGGAAGAGGTTTGTGTCTGGCTCCCGGTCTGGTTTTGGCTCTCAAAGTACTTTACATTGTCTTAAGAACTTGTGACTAATATTTAAGATCACAATAACATGAGTCTCCATTCTGTCCTAAGGAGATTAAAATGCCAAAGGTTTAACATTTCCCCTGTTTTATATGGGAATTTAGCTTGCTGATCCAGTCTTTCAGTTTACCAGGATGTTTATAAAGGGAATTTGCATGATTACATATCAATTGCTATAACCCTATATGATGCATTTATTTTTAATAGAGCAGTATGATCAGTAGTAACGTGTTTCAATGGCAACACTGAACAATTATAACATTTGGTAATTTATGTTTTGGGAATAGAGTAACTTTTGGAAAATGTTACATACTCTACTAAAAGAAAGTTCAATTTAGTAAACATTTGTTGACAGAATTTGCTGTTTTTAAAAATCCGAAATTGGTTTAATTTCCTCCTTTTGGCTAAGTATCATTTAATTCCCATAATAAAATAAATTTCCTGAATGAGTATTATCACAGTAGAACACATTAGTTACAGGAAACATAGGATTTATAGTAGTTGAAATAAAAAAAATGTACATTTATCTTCAAATACTTGCGATTAACTTTGTAGTAGTTTTACATATGGTATAGACTACTGGCAATATGGTACATGAGGTTTAGAGACTGTTGTTAGTAAACCAAAAGTTAATTTTAGAAAAGAGTTTATTTCTGTGGAAACAGCATAAATTTATGGCCAGAAAGACAAACGTTACATTTTTACCCTTTCAAAAGCAAACTCTTTATTCTTTATGAAATGCTACAGGCAATCCTCCAATTTTGGAAATGTTTGGTGACTGACCAAAAGTATGTATTGAAATAGTCTTTTTCTTTCTTTCTCTCTCTCTCTCTCATAGATATAGATATATAGATAGATATAGATATAGATATACAGATATAGATAGACATAGATACACATATACACACACACACACATATATACATAGATGTATATGTATGTATATATATACATATGAAACTTCAGGTATCTTTTTGTGTGATAGAATATCATATATATGTATGATTCATACAGCATGATATGTATGATACAATATCATACATACGTATGTATATATACACATATATACATATATGCACACACATATATATACACACATATAATACAATATTAATTTCTGCATATATTTTATTCAACACACTATATATATCTACACAAAATACACTATTAATTTCTGCATATATTTTATTAAATACACTCTACATATGTGTGTATGTGTATATACATGTATATACAAAATACACTATCAATTTCTGCATGTATTTTATTAAAGTCATGTTTCCTTTGCTGTAATTACCTCTGCTATGTATATGTGCAATGGCTACTGAAGCTGTAGTAAGAAACCACATGCTTAGTCTTTTCCATGTTTTCTAAAATTATGTATAGTCAGTGTTTGCTGTCCTTTTTAATTGCTGACAGCATTTTAAAATGACTGGTTATCTAGATTTGCAAAGGCATCTTGAAATGAGCTGTTTCAACTTCATTCTCCTATTTTTACTCAGATCCTTCCTGGAAAATGAGGTCTCTATTTATTCCTGCTGTCCCAAACAGAAAATTATATTTTATTGCTTTCTTGCATATAACAAAATTTGATAACTTATGGCATTTTAATGATGCGTATTTGATTAATCTGTCACTTACTGGGCTTGAGATCATAGTATGAGCGTATACCACCCCGTCACTCTTCCCTTCAACTACTTCAGCCACTATGGAAATCATAAAAAACATTTTAAAAGATTTCCTGACATGTCAGAATTCATGTGAAATTCCAACTTTGTATTAACTCACTTTTTCTTTATAGATCTTCCTATTCAGTCCCTTAATTACTCAAATATTCTTGCTTCATTCTAGAAATATGTGGTTAAATTATACATAATTAAACTTTTATGTTATAGCATATAAAATGTACAGTTAAATACAGTTAACTGTATTTCTATAGTTATATTCTGTTTATACACAGTGTGAACATAAATCTATGCATCACACACTATGCAAAAACAATATAAATAAATATTTTCCCAAGTTTCTAACACACTCTCAGAGAAAATCACGCAACTTCAACATAATATAATGCCTAGAAAAAACGGAAGAATTGACAGGGTTCAAGAAAAGTTTCATGGGAAATTACATCTGTATCTTTATAAATATGTGCGATATCTAACCAACACTTGTCAGACAAGGTTCCCCTGAAGAAGATAGAGCATTAAGAAGGGGAAAGAATGAAAACAACTCAAATGTTGAATGGATAAACAAAATGTGGTATACAACTACAATAAAATATTATTCAGCCTTAAGAGGAATCAAGTGCTGATACATGCTACCACATGGGTGAACCTTGAAAACATTATGTTAAGTGAAAGAAGCTAGCCTCAAAAACTACATATCGTATGCTATCATTTATAGGAAATATCTAGAGCGGACAAATCTACAGTGATAGAGGGCATATTAGTAGTAGCCACGGGCTAAGGAAGAGGTAAATGAGAAGCAACTACTTAGAGGGTATGGAGTTTCATTTCAGGATGATGAAAATATTCTGATATTAGATAATGGTATGACTGCACAATATTGTGAATATACTAAAAGCCACTGGGTAATATACTTTAAAATGGTTGAAACAGTGACTAGTATATTATATAAATTTTCTCTCAATAAGAAAAGAAAGGCAAAGGAATGTGAAATAGTGTGATGGATTTTTATGTTACTATAATGTGGTAAAGGCATAAAATAATCACATTGCCTGGTATGTAAGATAGTAAACCCATTTATTTAAAAGTTAACAAATAAGGAAAAGGAAATTATTTGAAGAACCTTGCCAAATATGTTGAATTTGAGCTAAATCTTGGTTTTTAAAAATATTTTATTATTTATTTTTGAGTGTGAGTGGAAGAGGGGCAGAGAGAGACGGAGACACAATCAAAAGTAGGCTCCAGACTCTGAGCTGTCAGCACAGAGCCTGAGGCCAGGCTTAAACTCCTGAGCTGTGAGATCATGGCCTGAGATCATGATCTGAGCCGAAATCTGAAGCTTAACCGACTAAGACAACCAGACATCCCAAGTTTGAGCTAAATCTTAAAAAGGATTACGTGTCAATAAAGGTCTATCATAAAGAAAGTGGCATTTTCAGATTTAATATTCTGTACATTCACTGTCATTTAAGAAATCACCAGAAAGTCTTTAGAAAAGTTTAAGTCCATCCAGGAGCATTATTCTAGTTGAGAGATGATGAGGTCTAGAACTAGAACAGAGGCCACTGCATTATAAGACAGGAAAACTTTACATTCACAGAATGTAAGCATCTGTAAGAATCAGTTGTTTACCAAATATATTCACTGTCATGAGACAGACCTTGTTCTCAAGGCTATTACTTCCAATGAAGTCATGTTTGTTTTGATATTGTAAACTGTATTAATGAGTGACAAGACTACCTACACTCCAGTATGTTATCTATACATATATTTATGTGTCATATAGAGATTACAGGACATATTTTTACAAACACAATTTTATCCATATGTAGATATCTACAAATATATAGTTGAGAAGCAACCAACAGAAATGATCAATTTTCAATTGTCTAGATTACAGTTCGGTGCAGTTAATTAACTTTTGCAAGGTCATTCAACCAGAAAGTTAATAAACTGTTTCCATTCTTATCTCAGTTATTTTTATGTTTTCCCAATGCATTTTCATTTTATTTTTCTGGCAAACATGGATAGGAAAATAAATAAATTTGAGGATATCTGTCCCTCCATAGGGGAACAGTAGGGATAATAGAGAGAAAGTGAGAGAAAAAAATTCATATTAAATCAACTTTGATATTCTGAAAGAATTTATGCACTTTTGAATGTAAGCAATATACACCTTTTGCACTGTTAGAATCAGAGTTTCTCTATGAAAAAGAAAGTATTGAATAACCATCCAGAATTATAAATATGGTATCTTCCTGGGCATCAGCACACAAATGGAAAGCTAAAGAAATCTTATTCAACTTTATTAAATGCATTTTTTACCCAAGATGAAGTCTCTATGACCTTCTATACTGTTATTCACATTTGAGACAGCTGCACTTTGCCTTTTTTTACAAAACAAACTATCAGACGATGGTGATAACAAAATAAGAGATGGTGAATACATCATCTTCCACAAAACAGAGTCAATTACTCCTGGCTTTGTATATGAAAAAAATACAAAAATGATGGTATCTTTAACCACCCCATTCCAAACCAGCAAAGAAAAAACAATTGCTTAAAAAACCTATTCAGTTCTGAGAAACAGAAAGGAAAATTTGCAAGAGAGATGTTGCTTTAAGTACTTAATAAATGCACTTTCCCTTGCAGGACCAAGCATTCATTTTATAATAAACACTCAGCTATTTAACACACTAAAATACATTAGTAACATTGCAACTAACATCTTTTAAATTTTTCATTTGTATTAAGTGAGAGGAATTTTCAGTTGCACATACGAATCACTTTATGATTTTGTTTTTTTCCCATTAAAACATGGTACACACTTTGATGTTTAGTTTATACACTTTATGTCTGCAGTAATTAGACTAGAGAGATTATAGAATTTCATGACTGCGATAACTTTAGATATTGGCTAATATGCTCATTATCTTACACTCCCTTTTTAAGTATTAGAAATCTGTTGAAGAATGTTTAGCTAAGTTTTATATGTCACCCTTGCATTTTATATGCTGATAAATTAATTCATTAATTCATTAAAAAATCCATTTGAAGCCCCATTGGTCACCATCTAATCCCTTGTACCAAACAGGTGTCAGTGGTTTGGTAGGTGATACATGCACACATATGTATATATGTGATATATATACATATGATATATATACATATATCTATCACCCACTTAACTATTGATATTGTATATAAATACACACACACACACACACACACACACAGGGAGATGTTGCTAGTACATGGCAAAATGGTCAATTTTATTATTTGAATGGCATTTTTGTTAAGCTATCGATGGTAGATCATTAGTTTTTTTTTTTATAGTAGTATGTATAATTTATAAGTTTTTTTAGTCAGGTGGCCGGTTAGCTCAGTTGATTAGAACGTGGTGCTAATAAGTTTTTTTAAGGGATATTAAAATTAACAGTTTTATAGGAGAAAGTTTCATGAAACTGATAAAAGAGATAAATTATATACCAGGGTCCAATTATGCAGATACATGAAACTTCAGGTATCTTTTTGTGTGATAGAATATCTGCTATAATTTTTACTAATTTTAACATTATCTTAGTTTTTATAAGTACATCTTTTTCTTTTAATTAGGCTGAAAATGCTGTATTCTTTAGACATTAATTAAAAATTTAACATCAGGGTTAGAATATTCTTTTGGATATAAATTTATCACCAATAGACCAAAAATGTTTTTTTTTTCTATTTAAAAAAGGAAATTAAATTTCCCTTCCTCTACAAATAAAACCACAGTTTTGTGCAGGACCTCACATTTGTATGCAATCTTTTCTAATATGAGGTACAGAGAGATATGAGGCAGGGAAGACTTAAAACTGGAAACTAAAAATTTAACCAATAAAATTGAATATATTCTACTCATGTACCTGAAATTACTCATGCTGAGAAAAAGCACATTTATTCTAATAATGAATAAGTATGTTTAATATAATTTTTACTAAAGCTATTCACATTTTAAAATGCCCCTTTTGTGTTAAAACAGTTGGCATAATATTAAGCAGTTCTTAGATCGACAGCCATATACAGCATACAAAAGGCAAAGCAAGCTGAGAATTCAGAAAGGAGGAAATCTATAACCTTTAACTAAGAAATAGTTTGAAGTGATTGAGAAAGATTGTTTTAGGGAGGATTAATTATAACTTTAATTCACCATAGCTAATAAGAAAAGTTACTTTATAATATAAAGAAAGAGAGAACATTTTCTAGAAAATGGCCTTTTGCATATATTTCAATAGGGATCTCATCTGTTATTATACAGGCGTCACAAATACTGAGTGGATTAAAATACACAGGTAAGAAACATGGATTACTATCCTTACACAGACTTCATGGTAACTTAAGTGGGACATTTCATATTTGGAAACCTATGCCAATATCCCAATATCCTTAGATATTACTAGTTGTGAAATAAAAACAAAAGAAGCCCAGAAAATATTGTAATGACATTTGTAGAAACTAGGTTTTCTAGAAAGAAAAATGACATATAATGCAACTATTACACTGTTTTTTTTTTTAAATACAAACTTAAAAATCAAAACTAAGCATATTTTTCATGGTTAATATATATCAAGGAGATGGAAGCAATACATTTAAAACCATCCAACATTATAAGTTAAAGAGAACAGACTGGGTTTATCATATTTTGAGTTACCAAGAGGAATGAGCACTAGATGATCTATATATTTTCTCATTTTAATATAGGAAATCTTTACTGTGGTACAAATTGGCTGTATATGGGAACATACCACCATATTGTCCTTAGCAAAATAGAATTGTTGTCAGTATCTAGATTACAAAGAAGTGATAGATACGTAACAAATACACAATTCAATATGGAGGTACTACTTTATTGTTTTTAATAAAAAAACATTCCAACAATATTTTTTTCAACATGACTGTTATTTTATCTTCTGATTTCTAAATTCTGTCCAGGTAATAAATACCTTATTTTCATCCTTGTCCCTAAGAAAAATATACTCAGGACATCTACAGATACGTCACTGGACTTGGCCTTCCACATAATACCTACTCTAAAAAGCACTCTTGAATGTATAAAATAATGGACCAAAGACACAAGTCAAGGTAGTGAATATATATAGCAGACAAATACATGCATACACACACACACACACACACACACACACACACACACACTTGGCTTGCTTTATGAACAAAGAGGCATCTAAATTAAATTAATTTTCTTTCACCCACAATATAGCTGAGTGTATACAAATGATTGGATTGTTAAATTGAACTTACGCATTAAGCTTAACTAGGGGGGGGATAGGGCAGAGCAGGAGGATCCCAAGTTTGCCTTGTCTTATGGACACTGAGACAACCACATGTACTGCAACTAAGTCTGAAAATGATATGAAGACTGGAAAAACATACCATCCACTGCTAGTCATAGAGAGAATGCCACACCAAAGAGGATAGGAGGGGTGGAGATGCATTCATAAACCAAACTTCTGGAAAGACTAACCATCAATTGAGACATCACAGGTTTAGAGGAGTGTGAGCATCAGATTCTGCACTGAGAACCCCAGCCTTGGGATCCTACACAGGGATGACAAGTCCCTATAACACCCAGCTTTGAATCTCAACAGCTCCAAAACTTTAAAATCAGTGAGACTTAACTCCAACAAGCTAAATAACTTGGCCCATGACAGCACAAAAGCAGCACTTTGAAAAGTACTGGGGGGTGCCTGAGTGGCTCAGCTGGTTGAACATCTGACTTCAACTCAGGTCATGATCTCACAGTTCATGGGTTCAAGCCCCACATTGAGCTTTGTGCTGACAATGCAGAGCCTGCTTCAGATTCTCTGTCTCCCTCTCTCTTTCTGCTCCTTCCCTGCTCCCACTCTCTCTCCTTCAAAATAACATTATTATTTTTTTAAAGAAAAGTATCTGAGGTGTATGTGAAAGAAATTTATTGACTAATATTAGGACATGTGCCAGAGGGGCAGGGATCTGCAGATTTCTCCAGGGGAAAAAGTGTGCCTCATTTTTCTTGCCCTTCCTCAGGCTAGATAGCTGGAACCTTGCAGGAGTTAGTTCTAAAACTCTTTATCTACCTTGCCAGCACCAAATGCTCCATCCCAGTGCTCCCTTGTGGCCCATCCCACTCAACCTACCCACCTAAGCAGGTACTCCTCCAAAGGAGCTCTACACCATTGCATCCAACAGACAGCCCTGGCCAGACACTGGTACTACTTCAAAGTGATCCTGCTCTAGGAGGAGGAAGATATAACTCCACATAGCAGTGTGCCCATGGTTCCAGTAGCCAGGCCTATTGATGGCCATGCAGGCTATCCCTGTGTAGGATCCCAAGGGTAAGAAGAAATACCCTTTGGAGTACCTGCAGCTGTGGCAGTGGCTAATTGCAGATGCCAGCCACCAGCAAGACCACAGCACCTCCAGCCAGGACTCTCAATAGCCTAGGGAGAAAACCCTGAAAGGTACACCCACAAGAGGCAAACCAGATTATTGTAGCCAGCTTGGCTGAAGACCAGACCCACCCAACAGCATGCCTACAACAACTGCAGCTTAGCCAAAACAGAAGAGTAGACACAGACCACAAAGGGAATATACATGGAACATCTGGTTCTGGTGACCAGGGGGATTGTGCTACAAAGTGCCACAGGACCACTACATATAAGGCCAGTACTTTCAAGACCAGGAGAAGCATCTGAGCTTCTCAGGATTCTCAGGACCAAATACATGGAGACAAACACAGAGTTAGACAAAGTAAGAAAAACAATATGTTCCAAATACAAGAAAAAAATTCAGAAGAAGAACTAAAGGAAACGGACACAAGCATTATGTCTGATTAAGAGTTTGAGGTAATAATAACGATGCTCATCAGAACTGAGAAAAGAGTGAATAAACTCCGTGAAAACTTCAACAAACACATAAATACATAAAAAAAATCAATTAATGGGGTGCCTGGGTGGCTCAGTTGGTTGAGCATCCAACTTCAGCTCGGTCATGATCTCAAGGCTTGTGGGTTCAAGCCTCACACTGGGCTCTGTGCTAACAGCTCAGACCCTGGTGCCTTCTTCAGATTCTGTGTCTCCCTCTCTCTCTTACCCTCCCACACACATGCTCTGTCTCTCTCTCAAAAATAAATAAACATTAAAGAAAGAATCAGAGCTGAAGAATCCAATAACTAAAATGAAATATACACTAGAGGGAATCAACAGCAGATTAGAGGAAGCAGAAGAATGGATCAATGATCTGAAAGACAGGATAATGAAAAACAAGTAAACTGAAAAACAAAAAGAAAAAAAGAATAAAAAGTGACAACAGGTTGAGGAAACTCTGCCACATCATCAAGCATTATAACATTTGTATTATCAAGACTCCCAGAAGGAAGAGTGAGAAAGGGACAGAAAACTTATTTGAACATACAATAGCTGAAAACTTCTCTAATCTGGGGAAGCATCTATGTCTGGGCAGCAAAGAGAAGACCTAACAAAGTAAACCCAAGGAGGTCTACACCAAGACACATAATAATTAAAATGAAAAAATGTAACAATAAACAGAATCTTAAAATCAGCAAGAGGAAACAGATACATATAAAGGAAATTCCATCAGGCTATCAAATGACATTTCAGTAGAAACTTTCCAGGCCAAAGGGAATGACATGATGTATTCAAACCATGGAAAAGAGAAACCTTCAATACAGACTACTCTGCCTGGCAAAATTTTCATTCAGAATTGAAGGAGAGATCAAGTGTTTCCCAGAGGAGTTCATTACTACTAAACCCTAAACCAGCCTTACAAAAAATGTTAAAAGGAATTCTTTTTTTTTTAATTAAAACTTTTTTTTTAAGATTTTATTTGAGGGAGAGAGAAAGAGAAAGAGAATGAATCCCAAGCAGGCTCTGCACTGACAGAGCAGCTCAATCCCACTAACCCTGAGATCATGACCTGAGCTGAAATCTAGAGTTAGACACTTAACTGACTGAGCCACCCAGATATCTCAAAAAGATTATTTAAGTGGATAATAAAGGCCATAACTAGAATCATAAATTAGGAAAGGAATTAATTTTATGGGTAAAAAATATAGTAATATAGTAGATTAATATATATAAAGTCAGTATGAAGATTAAAACACAAAAGTAGTACAATTATATCTATAAAAATTAGTCAAGGGATTCACAAAATAAAAATGTATAAAATATGATGCCATACATAAGATATGGGGAGTAAAAAACAAATAAGTGCTTTTAGAATGTTTGAAACTAAGCAACCATCAACTTAATATAAGCAATTATACATATAAAATATTATGTATGAATCCAAAGGTAAGCACAAATCAAAAACCTATAATTGCTATACCAAAAATTAAGAGAAAGAAATCTAATAAAAACTCTAAAAAAAAAAACCCATCAAGCTACAAGAGTGCAAGAGAACAAGAAACAGAAACAGAAAACCACCCAAAACAAAAACAAAACAAAAACAAAAACAAAAAACAAGAAAGCAAATAACACAATGACAGTAAGTACATAGTTATACTTACTGTAAATATAAATGGACTAAATGCTCCAATCAAAACACATTGGGTAACTAAACGGATAGATAATAACACCCATTATATGCTACCTACAAGAGACTCACTTAAAACTTGGACGTACACAGCCTGAAAGTAGAGGAATGGAGAAAAATACTCTATGCAAAAAAGGGGGGAAAAAGAGTTATTGTAGCACTACTTATATCAGACAAAATAGATTTTAAAACAAAGACTTTAGCAAGAGACAAAAAGGGCATTACATAATGCCAGAGGGATCAATTCAACAAGAAAATATAACAATTGTAAAAATCTCTGTACCCAGCACAGTAGCACTTAATACATAAAACAAATATTAACAGACTTAAAGGGAGAAATTAACAGTAATACGATAATAGTAGAGGACTTTAACATCCCATTTACATATATAAATAGATTGTCTAGACAGAAAGTAAAAATGGAAACCATGGCTTTGAATAAAACAGTAGTCCAGATAGACTTAGCAGATATATACAGAACATTTCATTTCAAAACAGAAGAATGCACATTCTTTTCAAGTGGACATGGAACATTCTCCAGGGGAGATCACGTGTTAGACCACAAAACAATTCACAGTAAATTTAAGAAGGTTGAAATAATGTCAAGCATCTTTCCTAATCACAATGATATGGAACTAGACATACATCACAAGAAAAAACTGCTAAACTACATGCAATAATTAAACAACCAGTGGTTCAATGAAGAAAACAAAGAGGAAATTTAGAAAAAAAATACATGGAGACAAATGAAAATAAAAACATTTGGTCCAAAATCTTTGGGACACAACAAATGCAGTTCTAAGAGCGAAATTTATAGGGATACAGGCCTACTTCAAGAAACAAGAAAAATCTCAAACAGCCTAACCTCATAAAACTAGAAAAAGAACAAAGTGCTAAGTTAGTAGAAGAAGAAAATAATAATTAGAGAGAAATTAAATGAAATAGAAACTTAAAAAAATAAAATAAAAAGATCAATGAAACCAAGAGTTGGTTCTTTGACAAGGTAAACAAAATTGATAACCTCTAGCCAGACTCGTTAAGAGAGTACTCAAATAAATAAAATCAAACACAAAGGAGGAGAAACAATAACCAGCATCATAGAAATACAAAAAAATATGAGAATACTAGGAAAAACTATGTCCAACAAATTGGACAACCTAGAAGAAATGGATAAATTCCTAGAAACATACAATCTTCTAAAGCTGAATCACATAGAAATAAAAAATTTGAACAAATCAAGTAGTAGTAATCAAGTTGAACTGGTAATAAAAAACAAATGAAAAACTACCAACAACAATAAGAAAAAAAAAAAAAGGCCAGGATCAGAGAGCTTCACAGGTGAATTCTACCAACATTTAAAGAAACGTTGACACCTTTTCTTCTCAAACTTTTTCAAAAAATAGAAGGAAAATGTCAACTTCCAAATTCATTCTACAAGGTAAGTATTACCCTGATATCAACAAAACAGGTAAAGACACGATAAGAAAACTACAGGCTAATAACACTGATAAACATAGATGCAAAAATACTCAATACAATGTTAGCAAAGCAAAAGGATCATTCACCACAATTGCATGGGATTTGTTCCAGAGATGCAAGGAAGATCTCATATTCCAAAATCAATCAATGTAATTCATCACATTAACAAGAGGAAGGATAACACCATGTGGCCATCTCAATAGAAGCAGAAAATGCATGTGACAAAATACAACATCTGTTCATGATAAAATCTCTCAGCAAAATGGATTGAAGGAATACACCTCAACCTAATAAAGGCCATATTAAAAAAAAATACAGGTAGCATCATAATCAATGATGGAAAACCAAAAACTTTTCCTCCAAAGACCAGGAACAGGACAAGGATGTCCATGCTCACTACCTTTATTCAACATAGTACTGGACATCCTAGCTGTAGCTCTTAGAAAGAAAAAGAAATAAAAGAAATTCAAATCGATAAAGAAGAAGTAAAACTCACTGTTTGTAGATGACACGATACTATATAGAAAACCCTAAAGATTCCACCAAGAGATTATTAAAACTAATAAATTAATTCAGTAAATTTGGATGCAAAATTAACAAACAGAAATCTGTTGCATTTCTATACACTAATAACGTGGTAGCAGAAGGAGAAATTAAGAAAATAATCCCATTTACCATTGCACTAAAACAAATAAAATTTCTAAGAATTAATTTAACAAAAGATGTAAAAGATCTATACTTTGAAAACTGTAAGATATTGAAAAAAGACAATGAAGACACAAAGAAATGGAAAAATATACCATGCTATGGACTGGGAGAATATTGTTAAAGTATCCGTACTACCCAAAACAATCTACAGATTCAATGTAATTCCTACCAAGTACCAATAGCATTTTTCACATACCTAAAAAAAAATAATTCTAACATTTGTATGGAACCACAAAAGACTTTCAATAGCCAAATCAATCTTGAGAAGGAACAAAGCTGGAGGTATCAATCCCAGACTTCAGGATATACTGCAAAGCTTTAGTAATTGAAACAGTATGGTACTAACACAAAAAATAAACACATAGATCAATGGAACAGTATAGAGAGCCCTCAAATAAACCCACAGCTATGTAAATTCATCTACAATGAAGGAGGCAAGGATATACAATGGAGACTAGATAGTCTCTTCAATAAATGGTGTTGGGAAAACTGAACAGCTAAATGCAAAGAAATGAAACTGACCAGTTTCTTACACCACACACAAAAATAAACTCAAAATAGATTAAAGGCCTCAATGGGACTTGAAATCATAAAACTTCTAAAATAAAACATAAGTAGTAATTTTCTTGGATATCAATGTTAGCAATATATTTATGGCTATGTCCCCTCTGAGGCAAGGGAAACAAAAGTAAAATAAACTTTTGGGACTGTGCCAAAATAAAAAGTTTTGGCACGGCAAAGGAAACTATCCACAAAATGAAAATGCAGCCTACTGAGTGGGAGAGGACACTTGTAAATCACACATACAATAAAAGTTTAATAACCAACATATATAAAGAAGTTCCACATCTCAAAACCAAAAACAGCAATAACAATCCAATTAAAAAATTTGCAGATGACCTGAATAGAGATTTTTCCAAAGAAAACATACAGATGGCCAATAGACACATTAAAAGATGCTCAACATCTCTAATACCAAGGAAATGGAAATAAGAATCACAATAAGTTATCACGAAACACCAGTCAGGATAGTTAACACCAAAAAGACAAGAAATAACAAGTGTTGGCAAGGATATGGAGAAAAAGGAACTCTTGTGCAGTGTTGTTGTTCAACTACTATAGAAAACAATATGGAGGATCCTCAAAAAAATTAAAAATAAAAATACCCTGTGGTCCAGTAATTCCACTATTGAATGGTTACTGATGTTTACTGAGTAATATTATTCAGTAATATTCCATGTGAAATATTACTCAGCCATAAGAATAAGATTTTGCCATTTGCAGCAACACGGGTAAACCTAGAGAGTATTATACTAGTGAAGTAAGTCAGAGACAAACATATGGTTTCACTTATATGTGGAATTTAAAAAACAAAACAAACAAAGAAACAATAGCAAAAAACAACCAGTTAAATACAAAGAAAAAAACGCGATTGCCAGTGGGAAGGTGGGTATTAAGAGGATATTAAGAGATAGAAACTTCCAGTTATAAAATAAATAAGACACCGAGGTGAAAAGTATAGCATAGGGAATATATATAATATACATATACAATATGAATTTTATAATATGCAATATAATATGTACCATATGAATATATTGTAATAATAAACAATATGCATACATTGTAATAATGTTGTATGGTGACAGAAGATGACTCCACTTATTGTGAGCATTGAGAAGTATATAGAATTGTCAAATCACTATGCTGAATAACTGAAATTAATATTGTTTACAACTATAATTAAAAGAAAAAAGGCTTAATAATGTCAAGGACATACACAATCCAATGATCAGACAAGGCACAAGAAAGCTTGATAGGTAAGGGGCAATTTCCTAGGTTCTTTGTGCATGACAGACAATCCCTTGATTCAGAATAGTTATGGTCTCTACTTGAGGGTCACATGATCACTCAGAAAGAGAGTTTATATTCTGAAATCGCCACTTTACACCCAAGAGATTTGTAGTAAAGTCTAAGATTTTTCAGGTCAAATGAGGAATGCAAACAGGTTATTCACCCAGTCAATTCTCCCCCCGACAATGGAAGGAAAGGAACCATCTACTTTAACTTTCCTCCCAGTAGACTTGGAGCCATCTGACAATCAATTCATTTACCAGAAAACACAGTGTTCAATAGGTTATAATAAGTTTAAGACATATTCTCCTCTATGAAGGTACTTAAAATATAATTTTAACCTTTTTAACCGTGATCTTTATTAAAAAATAATTTAAGGGTCCCCTTTCACCACTGTATCACTACTATCTAGCAGATGTCAATCACAAAGATGTCACTCAACTTATTTGTTCAAGGAATTAATGAAAGCTTACTTAAAAGTGTATTTTCTTAGTGTTTTTTTTTTTTTCATGAACAGAAGTTTGATTTACGGTTAAGTCTAATTTATCAGGGTTTTTTCTCCTAAGTATGAAACCTTTACCTAGCTCTAAGCTATGAGCATATTCTCATGTTTTCTCCTAAAAGCATTATGGTTTCAATAGCTAAAATATACATGAGTAGGATCTATTGCCTGTCACTCCTCTTGCCTTCTTTGCCTCTCTGGTAATTTTGTATTTTGTGCTTAGCAGTCCATATGAAAGATTATGGAAACCACAGACATTATTTTCCACCAGAGAAGTTTCCCCATTTCCTCTCACATTTTCTATAGTCTCAATCCATTTAGGGATTGAGTTGAGTTGGGACTTAATTGCAGTTTCACTTCATCTCTGGTTTATTTCTAGTTTGCTTCTGTCCCTTCTGAGTTTCTGACTGAGAGCTTGGCTAGTCCCCAACTCCTCAGCTCAGGAATACTGTTCTTCAGAGGGTTAGAGCTTAGCTCTTTATCTTCTTGATCCATACAAGCATGCATTGCAATTAGTGTCCTGAGGCCAGCTGTGTTTTTCATTTGTAGTGCACTCTGTCAAGCAGGACTTTGTTTCCAAGCACCTCAACACAGCAGAAAAATTTCCTCTTTTAGCTTTTGTCCCTGTTTTTGCCCACCACCTACACCACACCAGAAATCTCACAGGTGTGACATCTGGGGCTCTTCTAGTTTTCAGTCAATCATGCTAATATTGTAAATCATAGATCAGCTAATTCTCTGTTCTGCTGATTTCTCTTTCCTTCAGTAGACTCTTGCTGGTTGGGGTCAGCATGATCTTCCATCCGTCACCCCCTTTGAAAAGATGATGGCTGGTTCATTTCAGCATTTCCCTCACTGGAAGGGCTTTTCCTCACTGAAATTTTAGTTGTACCTAGTTTTTATTGCTTCTATAGCTCTTCAGTGCTTTTAAAATATAATTTTTGCAAGTTTTCTGTGTTTTCTAAATGTTGCTGTAGGAACATTCAGCTACCATATTTAGCTGGAGTCCATACAGCTGTATAATTCAATGGATTTACTTGAAAGTTTATATCCTTATTATTTTCTGGTATTATTTTCTGATATATATTTTCTGGTATTATTTTCTGGTATTATTTTCTGGTATATATCTTCTGGTATACTTAGTAAGTTTTTACTGAATGTTAAATATTTTATGTTAAACAATTTTAAAGCCCTAAATGATGTCATCTTCCAGCAGAGGTTGACTTTTGCTTCTGACAAATTATTAGAACAAGGATAAATTCACCCTGATTCAGTATGAATTTGACCAAATTTGAACCTGAGTTCTATATATTGAGACAAGGTCTATTTCTGGTTTATATTTGCTCTGAGGGAATAGCTCTTTAGGGGATCCTAGTGTGAGTTTGGCTGTTTTCCATGGTCTCTTCTTACTTGCCTAACTCTAATTTTTTATTACTGTTAAAAGTTCTACTTAACTTCTCAGTCTTTAGCCACCATTTACAGTCTCTTAGCTGCCTCTTACAAGTTAGCAAATTCCTCAAGGAGGACAACAGTGTTTGACTTACTTCTCTGAGCTTGCCTTTCTCTGATACTTTTGCCCCTCAAATCCCAGTTGCCTTGATAGCTCTTGGATGCCTTCATTCACTTTTTTAACATTTTATTTTACCCTTCTTTTATTATTGTATTCAGTTGAACAATTTGTCTATTCAATCACAGCCAAGGGTAGAAACATACCCTCTGACTTTTTGTAATCTAATCACTCTTTCCAGATTCATACCAGCAGCCTAAACATGGTGTTTTAAGCTACATGAAATTCAGCTGAGCCTTTCATATATTAACCATAATCTTTCTCTAACTCACATATTTCTAGCACATTGGAAAAGCTGAATGGTCATATAGATGATCTTCCTAGTAACCAAGTTTCATGATTTTTTCATACTTATTCTTCATGCTCTATCAGTCATGGCTCTATCAGCCATGGTCACCTCATAAATCTTGTTAAGGTATGTTCATACATACATCTAAAATCTTGAAACCCAATAACCAACTTTCTGCCTAATATTTCCAACTTTTTTGCTCTCTCAATTTTGCTCTGTTATGAATTTTAAAGGGTTTCTTGGGGAGCCTGGGTGGCTCAGTCTACTGAGCATCTTATACCTGGCTAGGTCATGACCTCACAGTTCATGGGTTCCAGTCCCACATCTGACTCTGCACTGACAGTGAGGAGCTTGCTTGGGATTCTCTCTGTCCCTTCTTCTCTCTCTCTCTCTCTCTCTCTCTCTCTCTCTCTCTCTCTCTCTCTCAAAATAAATAAACTTAAAAAAATAAAGGGATTCTTGATTCTTCAACTTCTTCTAAGATTTGCAGTATTTTATGAATTTTCTATAATGCTAAGCTTATACAACATGGCTATTAATTCAAAGAAAACTATTTTCATAGTAATTCTGAATTTTCTAACATGGATACATTCCATAAAACCCTCTCTATGCTCAAGGTTGTAGATCATATTCTAAGAAAATCTTACCATCCTGGTGATTTTTTGATGCTATAAATTTGATATCTTTAACACTACATAGCTTAACAAAATGTTTGTTTACATACTTTTTAAACAAACTTACCTGAAATGCTACTTGTCAATTCAAAGGATTCTAATGGTTGTGTATGTCCATGTGCAGAGGTGATGGGCATGGTTGTGACCACTATTGGGCTATAAAATATAGATGAAATCAACCATTGTGGAAAATACCAATAGGTACATTGAAAAAGAAATCAGGCAGGTTTCAGTCAGTATGACATAAGCAGCATATAGAGCAAAATCAATGAGATTGGCAAGAAAGAATAAAAAGGAACTTGTAAATATTCTGCAATATTAAAAAATGATCTTGGAAGCTTAAAAGAAGGTCAAAGAATTATATATTTGAGACAATCACATAGTACTATGGCATATTAAGGTTATTTTCCTATCAGAGTCTTAAGACTAGGTATGATATTGAGAGAACAAAAATTATTTTTCTGTTTCTGAATTCAACAAAATGTCTCAATCCCATTTTATTCTTAACACATATTTACTGTAGAGAACTGAAACAAAAAAAACCTTTCAACTGTATTTAAATAATATAGTCTATAATTTTATTTTCAAGCTAAGGTCACAAAGGCTACATTTAATAATTCATATTGTATCATTATAGACACACAGGATGGGCAAATATGTAAACTGAAAAGTACATTTGAATAAAATGTAATAGCGTCACATTACACAGGCTTCATCTGTAAATTAGATTTTCACATTCAAAAATAGGTGAATATCGTACTTTGTTGAGTAACAGGGAAAAAAAATAATAATGCTTATAGATGGACACATGTCTATCTTCCCCCTCAAGCAGAGGAATATCAGTAAATCCAGTAAGCAGGTATGAAGAGTAATATAACATGTGTGTATTAATCAGGCTTGATTGGGGGCTATAAATCTTATACCTGGCTTATAGGATTAATAGAAATTTTTCTAGATTTTTATTGTAAAGGAGAGCAATTTATGATTTTGATATATAAAGATTCCTCATTAGAGACAGAAATTTGGAAACTGAAATAAGATTCTCTCTGCCATGTATTTGCTGTATGATCCTAATCTTAAAGTATCTCAGTTTTCTCTGTCTTTAAATGGAGAAAATGGCATCAATGATTGTGAGAATTATGTAGGATAATATGATTTGGGTAATGTAATACTTATCACATATTAGATATACCAGAAAAGATTAGGCAGTAAAGAAATAATCCAAAAAGTAGTGAATATATGATCATCATTAGTAAATATGTATTTAAACTGGGAAATAAGAACTACCTATGGACATTTTGGATGAGACAATTTATGTGTTCATGGTCAATATCTCCTTAGAATAACCTAGGGGTGTGTTTATAAATATTTGGCAACATGCTCTCTAAGGACTGAGGTGATGTGATTTATATCATTTTCTGGTTTCTATGGTGTAAATGGTTCAAATGTGGCTAATTTCAAATATGGTTTCAAATAGCTTACAATGGATTTGAAAATTTAACAATTGGCTCTCAAGTGGTAGTGTAAGCTAGTTCCAGCACATCACTGTTCTACATATTATACTAGAATGTCTAACAGTTTATACTTTAACAGTTTATATTGTTTGAACTCTATCCTCCCCAATTTTAGTTCTTATAGAAATCATTTTATACCTCCATTCACTTGTGTATTTTATAGGTCAATGACTGATAATTTTATAATATAGATTATCCTGTGGATTAGCAACACCTTAGAAAAATACTTCCCAATGAAAAAAAAAAAAGTACTTCCTGTTCCAAGAGTATCCTCTAAAGTCAGCTCAGACTGACATATAGGATTTGGCTCCTTTCCTTAAAATTAATAATTCAGTTAAATCATCAGGGGATAACAGTTCTGTAGGCTTGATCTTTAAAACTAAAAAAAAAAAAAAAGTTTACTTAAATTTCACATTCTGTGGCTGAGAACAGAGAATAAAGTTCAATGGGGGAGGATGAGACACTTAATAAAAGAAAAAGTCACTTATGTTGTATAAGATTTTCAATCTCATGATTTAACCAAAATAGAGAGAATTTGAAACATAAGAAGTTTGGTACTAAGTAGTCCAGTTTCTCTGTTGCTAATAGAAACCGCTAAGAACATGCCATGGATAGCTACTGCAATGTTTGCTGATGTTAGCTTTGAAGATTCAACTTCCCAATTTAAATGTATAAAGCCTCTAAAACAGAAGGCATGTCTCAAAGGGCTAGCTTAAGGTGCCTGAAAATTGATAACAGAAGGAGTTCAGTTTTGCACTTGGATTTTGTATCTTGGCACAGGGATATTGTTTCTTCTCCTGGCCCTTTAAAAGCTTGTATTTGTAATACTTAATATACCCCTTCCTCCCCTTTTTTTGGTGACATGTAGCACATTGGGGCAAACCATGAAACCAGCTTTTTGTTTTCTAATACAAAAACCTAGTCCTTCCAAGAGATTTGAGTCTCCAGAGTATCATAGAAGATACCAAAGAGCAAAAGTCAGTTCCATAACTTGGACAGATGATACTGTTTCATGTCTGTCCCTCATGGTTAATAATGAATTTACAATGTGTACGCTGCCTCCTAAAGGGGTTCCTATTGTGTTTTTGTTGAACTGTATATAATTCATTAAGTTGACATGACTGGATAGTTTTATCCTTAAGTTCTTTGCCAACCAAAAGGAAATGGAGATTTAACCCAATTTCAAAGTGTAAATATTGATTCCTATTTGAAAAATTTGACTGAACAGTAAATATACATGCTTGTATTTTTTCAGCTTAAACTGAATATAACTTTGAATTCCTACTACACTTTTATGAGAGAGACTTCTGGAAGTTGAGTCAGTCTTGATGTCGGCTGTTAATTGGAATAGACTTGCAAATCTGTAAGATGGATACCACTGGACTTTCTGATCAAGCCAAGAGTGACTCCTTGGAGTCTGATGGTAATACTGTTCTTTGCTTCACATAATATATAGAAAACCCAATTATGCCTGAGACCTTCAGTGACTAAAGTCGACCTACATTATGCTTACTATAGAACTATCTTCTATAAAGTCTTGCTAATTTTTTGGTCCAAGATTTTAAGACGTAATAAGTAAGGTCTTTTACAATTCCCAGCTTTCTAACTGTGGTTGTTATTCTTTATATATATATTCCTTATCTTCCAACTTACTGTCTTTAGAAATACTACTTCTTTGCACTCTATGCCTTAGCACATAGATTTCTATCATGAGTTGAGTTTTTGAAAGGTGTATACCAGAAAGAAAATACCTTGCAAGCAACTTCTACTTTTGATCTCTAAATGCTATATTTGGAATATTTGTGTTCTCCATAAATTAATATGTGGAAATTCTAACCCTCAAAGTGATGGTATTCGTGGGTTGAGGTTTTGGGAAGTATAAAGATGTGGAGATCTGGAGGTGTATTAAGGTGTGGGGACTTTGGGAAGTAATCAGGTCATGAGACTCTCACCCTTACGAATAGGATTAGTGCTCTCAGAAAAGCGATCCCATACAGCTCTCTAGTACCTTCAACACATCAAGATGCAATGGGATGTCTGAGACCCAGGAGAGGACCAAACATGTTAGCAAGCACCCAGATCTCAGCCTTTCAGCCTTCAAAACTGTGAGCAATAAGTTTGCTGTTTGTAAATCACCAGTATGTAGTATTTTGTCTTAGCATCCAGAACAGCCTAAGACACTATATTTCTTCTAATGCAAAGGAATACCAAAGAATGTAGAAAAGTCTATGGATGGTAATGTACTTAAACACATAAGTATATAGATGAGAGGATGCACATATAGATATTAAACAACAATATCTAATTATCATGCCAATTGACTTTTCGTTCATTACTTACTGCAGTCTAACCTGAGCTATGAAGAATACATAACAAATAAGTCATTACAATGAAGTGCAATGGGTACTATGAAAAAGGAAGAAGGGTTAGATAGGAGAACATTGCATGGATGTGTAGATAATGTTTTAACGCTACAACATAAGGCAGAGAATTAACTAACCAAGGCAAAAGAGCACTAAAAAGCCCCAGAAAAGACTCAAAGCAAGTCAGTTTCCTTAGATTAGTGCTTCTTAGGTTATAAGAAATTAGAGACTTACAGTTAGAACTTTCCTCTATTCATCATGGAGAGCAGCTTTCCAAAGAAACATATTTTCCCTCACCAAATTTCACACTTACTTCCACATAGCTTGTACTATCCAGTCTTTCCCCATGAAATAAATTCTTGTTTGTTACAAGTAGAAAAATGTAAAACCTTTCACACTTATTAAATATCATTATATCATTGAAACCATTCATTTCTTTGAGCTTCACTGGATTTCCAATCTTGACAGCAAGACATCACAGAGCATTTACAATCGGTATTGTTACCTAAAATGTGACAGAAATATGTAATGATAGTTTCATAGGAACACTTAAAGAAAAGTGTGGGAATTTGATGGGAAGACTCAATGATTTCTACTGTGATTTGAAGAAATGGTTTTACTAAAAAAAAAATATTCATAGTGAAATTGTAAAAATGTTATAGTACTTTTCTTTAGCAGTGTGGAATGAATTTTTAAAAAAGCCTCAACCTAGTATATCCAGTTTGAAATCTAAAGCAGAAGCTACAGTCATTCTGGGAAAATAGCAAATCAGTAAAAAAATAAAATAAAAGTAATTACTGGCCACCAACACCAATCTAATTGCTATCATCGGGAAAAAAGCATCATTTTATATAAATGTGTTTATTCTAACAATTATGGTGAAAATGGCAAAATTAACAAGTTAACCCTAGTGGATAAAATGTTGCAACGTGTATCATTTTCAAGTCTCAAATAGAGATTCATCATTGGGGGGGCAGGAGGGCACCTGAGTGGCTCAGTCAGTTAAGCCTCTGACTCTTGATTTTGGCTTAGGTCATGATCTCACAATTCCTAAGTTTGAGCCCTGCTCTGACAGCATGGAGACTGTTTGGGATTCTCTTTCTCTCCCTCTCTCTGTCCCTTTGCTGCTCGCCATCTCTCTCTTTCAAACTAAATAAACATTGAAAAAAATTCATCATTGGGAAAAAATCAGAAGCAACTGTTATATAAATCCTCATTCCCCATAGCTTCTGAAAATAATAGCCTCAAAGCAATTTCCTTGAGTGCTTGACATTCATGTCTTCATTCAACATATACTGAACCTTGTGGTATGTCAGTTGTTATTTTAAGTGGGAGATATAAACATCTCTACTGCATCTCTAGTACCAAGGAAATACATACAAGTAATTAATAAATATTTTACTGATTATGGAATAAATATGACACAGTTCATTTCCTTAAGTAGTTCATGGTCTAGAAAAAAAACTAGGATATATATTTATACATATTATGTATACATATGTATACATATATATAGGATATATATATGTATATATATGTATATATAGGTACGTAGTTACATAAATGGTATAAGTAGAGTGCTTCAAGACAGACAATAGAGTAGGTAATTCTAAATTGGAAAAAGCACAGAAAGGTTTCAGAAAAGAGGTAATATAAGGAACAATTACCTTGAATGAGACATGGTTTAATTGATTTTTGCAAGTGAACAGGTGTACATGTAATGAAAATGAACACAATCACATAATATAATGAATGTGATTGTGTTTGTGTGTGTGTGTGTGTGTGTGTGTGTGTGTGTGTGTGTGTTTTAGTGTGATTTGTTCACAGGTTACAGATTTTGGTGGGGCTGGAAATACTGACAAAAGACAGTTGTGATTAGTATAAAATTCCATTCTAAAACTTGAAACACATTAGTTGGAGTGTGGGAATCCACTGAAAGCTCTCAAGTAAGGAAGTGATAAGATTCAATGGATATGCTACAAATATAGTACAGATCCCTGTGAAGGGTGAAAGGGAATTGAGAAAAAAAGCTAGTTATAGAGGGCATTGATCAATTTGTTTACTTTTGCTTTCAATTACCCCAAACCTCTTTGACTGTAATTCAAAGGACAAAGAAATATTCTCTCTTCACTTTGGCCATCAAAGGTGAGGGAGGCAGGTCCCAGTTTTGAATAATCAGACATTCATACTGGAGTAAGTAATGTACAGGTAAATGTTCTCAGCAGGGTTAATGCCCGTACAGGCATAGTCCAGCAGTGGCAGTAGCCATTGACAGCTGTGACTGTAGAGCGAGCGATGACATCTCAGAATGTGTCTATGGCATGACCTTACTTATTATCTTACTTGTGATTTAGCTTTCCTTGGTCCTTGGACATTTGCTGAGACTCAATATTTAGTCTTCCATTGATTCTGTGAAGTACCTTATGTTTTCTCAATTTATTTTTTTGGATATGTTTCCAGTAAGTCAGATTCTTTTCAACTGCTTGGAACCATGAACTCTTTCTCACTATTAATAGATGGGCAAAGTATTGAAATAATCCAATTCTCAAGTGAAAAGTGGGAATAGAATGCTCTGTGAAACATTTGTGATATTTTACAACTATTATCAACAGGTTTCAAAGATCAAAGACCTAATAGGGAACATTCAAATGACACCATTATGGTAACTTTATAATCATGATAAATGGTTCCAAAGAGAAGAACATGAATTTTTGAGAGTGACCAGTAATGTGTACTAGAATAACTTTAAATTTGGAGTTTGGATAACTAAATATTTATAAAATCTTATCTGTATCTTAAATTAGGTAGATTCAGACTCTCTGAGGTTGAACATTGCAAAGAAAATTTTCTTATTTTAAATTTTGCCTCATCAAGTACCTTATACTTGGTCTTGAGTTTTATCTCACTTCTATTACCATTACCATAATTATGCTCTTCCCATCTTGGCATTAAACATTTAATGCTCTTGCCAAAACATGCCAACATACTGTTCTTTGTTTCACTTATTAGAAGACATTCTTAATAAAATGTTTTAAAATTTTAGCCTCATAGTAAATAGAGGGTTTCTCAAAAAGTTAAAAATAGAACTACTAGGTTACCCAAAGGTCACAAAAACACTATTTGAAGGGGCATATGCACTCTGATGTTTATAGGAACATTATCAACAATAGCCAAACTATGGAAACAACCCAAATGTCCATCGACTGATGAATACAGACACACACATACACACAATGCAATATTGCTCAGCCATCAAAAAGAATGAAATCTTGTTATTTGCAATGATATGCATGGAACTATAGTATATTACACCAAGTGAATTAAGTCAACCAGAGAGACAAATACCTTATGATTTCACTCATATGTGGAATTTAAGAAACAAAAGACATGAACATAGGGGAATATAAAAAAGGAACAAAACATAAGACACTCTTAACTATAGAAAATAAACTGAGGGTTGGTGTTGGGAGGTGGGTGGCAGATGGGCTAAATGGGTGATGGGTATTAAGGAGGGCACTTGTGATGAGCACTGGGTGTTATATGTAGGTGATGAATCACTAAATTCTGTACCTGAAACCAACTTTACCTTATATGCTAACGAATTAGATTTTAAATAAAAAAATTAAATAAAGAAATTAAAAAGTGTAAGAGTAAATATAAGTGAAATGGACATAGTACAAAGTTTATAAGAGAGTTTTGAAGCCAGAAAAAAAAAATAGCATTCAAATCCAGGACCAGCTCCAAGATATCCAGGGCCATGGGGAACAAAAACTTTTTTTGACTGGCAGAAACAGCATTTAGAAAATCAATGGGATTTAAAAGTGCACAAAAAAAAAATTAAAAAATTAAAAACAAAAATAAAAAGGGGTACTTTGGTGGCTCATTCGGTTGAGAGTCTGACTCAGCTTAGGTCATGATGTCGCGGTTTGTGGGTTCGAGCCCCATGTCAGGCTCTGTGCTGACAGCTCAGAGCCTGGAGCCTGCTTCAGATTCTTGTCTCCCTCTCTCTCTCTGCCCCTCCCCCACTTGTGCTCTGTCTCTGTCTCTCAAAAATAAATAAATTAAAAAAAATTAAAAATGCATAAAAATAGTAGCCTTGAGACAGTGGAGGAAGAGGAAAGAGATGGATTACAAATGGGCAAAATGTTGTGTCCACATTTTGGGTGTAATGGATTCCCAGGTGTATACATATGCCAAAATATGTGAAGGTGTCCACTTAAGTATGTGCTTTTTTTTGTATCAATCACAGCTCAATCTATAAACAAATTACAGAATTCAGGGTTTGTGTAGGTACAGTGATATACTGACGAAAATTTAAAATCATAGGAAGAAAGAGTTACTTATATGTTACTTTACTGTCTAATCAGTATAGGTGAAGGTTCTTTACCTGATGTCAAATGAGCTCAAGTCACCATAAATCAGCACCGATGTGGCATCACAATTTTTCCCCATCCCATGATGATGGAAAACAGAATAGATTTTTGGACAACTTGCCTCTCTGGAACTGGTAGAGACTGTTCCTGGACCCCTGGAACAGGGCCTGGTAGAGACTGGGATGGACCCCATAAACTCAAATCCCAGAGCTGCAGAAATTTGCTCCCCCAACTCCAGATGATAGCTGTTCCAGAAGTGACAGAGGGCCTTTAAAATTTTAGGAAAGGCTCTTCAAAGTATGGTGCTTCTAATGTAAGGTTCTGAGGAGTCTTATTTGCCTAAGAAGGAGGGTGGTGCCTTTTAAATCCCATCCCTGCCCCAATTTACAAGAATTTGAAGATGTGATTTAACTTCTCTGAGCCTCAGGTTTCTCAAAAGTAGGATGGTAGATTGTATTGCTCATCTCTTATATTTGGTTTGAGTATTATTTCTAGACACACACACACACACACACACACACACACACACATTAACTAGCATTCCACCAAACACATAAGGGCTCACTAAGTGTTATTTATCACTTCTGTTTTGTGTTATGGTCTTTGTTTCTCTATTTTTGTGTTGCTATGGTCTGTTTTTAGAGTATATTCATAGCCTGGTCTATATATTATAGCCACCTGACCCATGCCACAATTATGTTGGTTCAAGTACTCACAGATCATGGGATATCCACTTACTATTCCTAAGTGTTCTGCATAATCTCTCTCTGTTCCTAATTTTTTCCATATAACTTGGCATGCCTCACTCAATTCAATTTCTAATTTTTAGCCTAACTTTATCTAAAGTTAGTAAATAAATACTTTATTTCACATGTTACTCATTGTTCATTTGGCTCCAGGTTGAAAAGAAGTAATTCTTTCCTAGTTAATGGAACAATAAGGAAGAGATTTACCTTTCAGATGAGATGCCCCCTCCTTGACGTAGGAACTGGTTTTGCCCTTAATTCAATTTTGGGACTATACTAGTTTAATAGTAATTTAATAGTATCCATGTAATAGTATGAAAATAGTACAAAATAAACTTGGTTTTGTATTCACTGGAATAGAATATTTATTCCCAAGACTCTTCACATGCTCCGTACACATTTAGTTGTCAAGTCCTATAAATTCTATATGTAAACTTACTTTCAACATCACTTCAATAATTCAACTCACTTACTTTTACCACATCCTTCTAAATAAGCTATTTTGTTGGCCTTTTCAAACCCATTCTTTTCCATATCACCAGGAATAATATCCTATACCCTTAATTACTCAAAGTGTGGTACAAGGACCATCAGCATTGGCATCACATAAGGCTTGTTAGAAATTCTGATTCTCTGGCAATTTATAGTCTCAGAAATGTATGAATACAGAAAGATTTAGGATCCTCAAAAAATATTACAATCCAGTCTGTCGATATGGAGTCTTTGGTGGTGGTGGTGGTGGGGAAACATTTCATCTTAAGTATTTGAACGTATTTTGTATTGAGCATTTATTTATACATAATATAAGAGAAAAGTATCAACTGAAGTAAAAATTGAGTCATTTTACCTGGGATGGTAACCCATTAATACATTAATAAAGATTAAAACATTCACTCAAATTGTAAGTTTTCAAGTATGATTTTGCTAAAATGGAATAGGAAATTGGAAAACTATAAGAAAAGTTCATTTTTGAAAAAATTAAGCTTGTGATTAGTTTTTTCCATAGTTTTAATGTCACATTTTGTAAAGAGTTATTATTATACATATGTGTGTATTTGTGTTCTGATGAGCATTAGGGCTTTAAAAACCTTGTTTATTTATCTTTTAACACATGGACCCAGAATTTAAGAATGGAGCAAGTGCTCAATCCATATTGGTGAAATGAAATCTATGCATTTCCCTTTATTTCTGGGCTTTTGTAATTATCTTTTGAAAATACTGGACAAAAAGACACAAGGTAACAACAGCTTGTGAATACCCTTGATCTTCAGTACCTAAGACTTTCCGGTGGTTCATCAACTATCATCAAACAAGGGTATTATGTGAAAACTGATTTACTATTTCTGTTTGTGAATTTTACAACTAGAGTTGATGAATCCGTCCGTCAGAAAAAAAAAAAAAAAACATGTGGTTCATATCAAAAATTAACATTCCAGTTCTCCTTTAAAAGAATTGTAAACTGGTAGATAAAGTCAGTGTGATAAATGACTCAGTAATACCTTTACTTTCAAAGATCAGAAGGCTGTATTGGTTGTACTATATTAGTGATGAATTACATGGAATATTTATTTCATAAGGCAAGAGTTACATACATATTAATGGGTTTATGTGTTATGAGGAAAGTATATTAGACCTTATATACATGGAAACAGGATTTGGCTAGCACTATAATCCAATGTTCAGAAGCATGGCAACTCTAAAAAGAGTTTTTGCTATATTACAGTTTTTATTTGCATTTATATAAAAAAGCCCAACATTTTACAATATGGTTCACCTCATCTCCATTGTAATAAATCTTTTTGCCAATAACAAGAAATTATGTACAGTTTGTTTTTGCATTTATGGATAATAATTTCATTTAGGCACATGTAAAATATTAAGGCTTAGAGTTCATGAAACCTAAATACAAGCACTTAGACACCTCAAAAATTAGTTTTGAGGAGCCTAAACCATATCATATGTATTAAAGCTTTGTCTGCATTCTGAAACTTTGATAGCAAGGATAAAGTTTGCCTTGGAAAGTTGACAATTTATGTTGTGGCAAAATACACACTATACAAAATACTGTAAAAATAATGTGATGTCTGGTGGTTTTTTTTGGCAACACATGTATACAAGTGAGTGCCGTTATTGTGTTAACATGTCAGCATATTTGATAAACTTTTTTTTTTTCATGAAGATGTTTAATTTCAGGATGCAGATGCCACTGGCCTTGCAGTTTTCATTAGCAACACAAAACTGCTTTATTGACACACTTGGACAAGAAGATATTTTCAGTGCAAAGGGCCTCTCACTTACATCCTAATATAATGTTATGCTTTAAATGCACACTGACTTTGCTAATATTGAAAAAGTGCTGTATTAAATAACTTATGAGCTTATTTGCATAAGTTAAATCATTAACTTATTTTCCAGAAAGCAGATCTATAATTACAAACGACTAATGTATTTTCCACTTCTTAAAACATCTACGGGAAGTAGCAAGGATCCACACCAAAAAGAAAAAGAACTGTATCAGCTCATGTTTCTACAAATATTGCTAGATAAACTATGGCATAGCTGAAATCATATTAGCCATGGCATTTGATAAGTCTTTGCTATTACTCTGTGTAACTTGTTAGTTTTAACAAAATAACACAGTATCTCTGAACCTTTATTATTCAATCAGTAAAATGGAATTAAGAGTAATTACTTTGTAGGATTATTCTGAGGATCATGTAAGTAAAATACCTTACATGTAAAATACCTTACATGTTTTGAGTGCTAATAAAAAAGCTTATCATAGGCTAACCATAGGTCTAACTCTTCAGTGTAGTCATTATTAGTGGCAATGGGTTTTAAAAGTGCTTATCTTAAGAAAATAATCATTTTTTTTCCACTATGGCCTTTTTATCTCCACATAATAAAATGACTATGTTTTGTTGCAATTTGTTACCAGGTGGGTCTCTCTATAGATTATAAATGCAAAGACTAAAAGGTAAGGCCTAAATCTGTTGTTGTGTGTTATCAGGATTTATTCCAATTCTTGGCACAAAATACTTAATTCAAATATTATTGCCTATAAAGACAATTCTCTTTCTTTACTCTTATCATTAGAGTATGATAAAATATGTAAAGCATATGAAAGAAAAATAAATACTTTTTCAAAAAGACATCAGCCGACCTGCTACTCTGACAAGCAGCATTTTCTCAGGCCTTTCAAATTTGTGTTCTACATACAAAATGAAAAGTATTCTTAAAAGGAGCTCAGAAGAACTATTGCACAAGAGGGATTTATTGCTTCAATTGGAATCTTTACAAGATCAATGGGGGTAAGAAAAATATCCATTTCATTCTCTATTATGTACAAATCTTATCTGTTAAGATATGATGTAGGTAGAGAACTAAATTTTCAAGAAGCGCTAATAGACTTGTATTTTGGAAATATAAGTGAAAAAGAGGACAATAATTCAGTATGGGATTCTACGGCCTACAGAATGTTTATTTTGTGCAAACCTTGAGTGTAGTTGATACATGTCATACTCAATAGAATTCCTTTGCCTCCCCTAGAAGAAGTCAAGAAAGAACCACAGAAGTCCAGTACTCTAGGTAGGATCACTTCTTATTTGGCATCCACACCCTTAGCATTGAAGCTTTGATATGCACCTGGAGGTAAGAAGGAGTTCCAGGTATGTGGGCGACTTTGGGTAAGATCTTCAGTTCTCTAGGTACCATGTCACTATTGGAGTGAGTGGAAAAAAGAGTCCCAGAGTTCTGCAAACTTCTAACAAGGTGCACAAAATCCCCTTCCCCAAAAAATCTCAATTAACCATCTCTAAAACTGTGTATAGGAAAAATATTATATCCATTGATTCCCCTTTAAGTAAATCCCATCAGTATACCCAGGATTGTCAAATCACTCCACATAGGCCCAGTTGTCTATGCTCCAAAGAAGCTGACCCCATTTATCCACAGTCTTCATCTCCCAACATCCTTCCAATGTACTTTCTGTAACTTTTAATGAATCAACAATAAAATCTTCAATACTCCAATTCAATGTCTTCTTCAATATCTTCTTGCTCTAACAGAAATTCATTGTTTTTTCTGTATCCTGATCTCCATACCATGGGGCCTCAGATGACATAGGTAATGTTCTCATCCCTATTACTTCCAGGAATTTATCATAAATTTCTTTCCCTAAATGTCTGAATTATTTTCATCAAATTGAACCATGCTATTCTACTTTGCAACCTCCCAAAGACCCCTTAACTTCTGATTCCTTGAATACTCTGAATTTGAACTCACTGCCACTCTTCCCTAACATAATTGTCAGTCATTTTGATACCCAGATAGATTATACTTCCAATACTTTCACATTCCAAGTACCTTGATCTTTGTGTCTTCAACTATCTTGTCTACTTTCCTACCTTAGCAGTTCCTCCCTATGTTCATACACCATGGGACTATGCCAATCTCATCCTTGCAGTCATCTTTTTTTGCTGTGGTGGTGGTTTATTTATTCTGAGAGAGAGACAGAGAGAGAGGGAGGGAAGAAGAGAGGGAGAGAGAGAGAGAGGCAGGGAGAGAGAGAGAGAGAGAGAACAGAAGCAGAAGAGGGGCAGAGAAAGAAGGAGAGGCACAGAATCCCAAGCAGGCCCTGCACTGTCAGTTTGGAGCCCATTGAAAGGCTCTAGCTCACAAACCCTGTGATCATGACCTGAGTTGAAACCAAGAGTCCGATGCTTAATCACCTGAGCCAGCCAGGTGCCCTGACCCTTGTGGTCATCTTAATTACAAATCCCCTAACTTCTGACCACAACTTCTTAACAACTTACTCTCCCAAGTACTGTAACTCCAACATTTCTTTCACACTACACATCCTTCTTAACTGTGTCTCAACCCTCTCATTTTTTTTTTACTTCTCTTCCCAGCTTGAATCTAGATTAATTATTATAATTACTTCCTTTTAGACAACTTCAGTTCCCTTGCCCCCCCCCCTTTTTTTTTTGCTACTTCCTATTCACCTGTCAAACCATAACCCTAAAAAACAGAAAAACAAAAAAACAAAAAAAAACATAATTATACTGACTGTTCTCACTTTGAAATCATAACCACAAACCTCAAGTGGATCTCTAATGATGCAAGCAATCATGTTGTATTTTCCTATTTCAATCTTTCTCCCACCCCCTTAGACTTCAAATTCGTAAGATCTCCAGTTTCATCAAACCTGCAGCTCCTCTTCTTCAGACCTCAAAATCATTTGATGCCCTTATGTCTGTCTAAATTGGAAAAGGCAGGTGAGAATAAATCTTCCGCAAATTCACATCTACATTTACCCACATACTTAAATCTTTGGTCACTGTCAAATTGTATTCCTCTTATTAGAGAAAAACTGTCATTGCTCTTAACTAAAATTGAACCCCTCATCTTACAAGGTCCATTTAAGAATATAAATGCAGCAATTTTCCCCACTTCTTTCTTATTGTCAATTTTACTTTTAACTGGGTCATTCCCATCAGAGTATAAATCTTATTTTTCCAATTAAGAACAACAAAAAACCTTTCTTAATTCTACAGTTTTCTCTAGTTATTGTCCTATTTCTCAACTTCTACATATAGTAATACATGCCCTTCTCTTTTCGTTCTTAGTTTGTGAAGTGTTTTACATTTAGATATTATTAAATCAAACACAAAAATACCAAAAAAATATGGTTTAAGGAATTGTTTTAGTACAAACCAACTTATAGCTACTATACATGTCAGGGGATAGACATTTGCCAGACTCCGTAGCCCACAAGGGTACCCTCTCAATCATAAACCCTTCTTTCCATACAAAGAGTTGCTATTATTTTGACTCTCATGGTAACTAGTTCCTTACTTTATTCTCTTTTGCTACCCACCAGTTTCTTATTCCCCCCCCCAAACTATCTCCTTATTGGTTTTGCCTTCAACCCCTATAGAAATGCTCTTTTGAGTTTTGCCAATGACTTACATGATGCTAAACCAATGAGTCCTCATCTTACTTAATGTATCATTGTTTAAATATTAATATCTATCTACTTCTTGAACACCAAACTCTTATTACTCAACTGAACATTCATTCTCTTCTATTGTATTGCCATAATATCATTGACATTGTTATTATAAGAAACATCTATCAGAACCCTGCCATCTTAAACTTTTAAGTGTAAGTACCGTATTGTTAATTATTTTTTGTACCGAACGATCTAGAACTTTTTCATCTTGCATGACTCAGATTCTATGCCCATTGAACAGAAACTTCCCATTTCCCTCAGTCCCTGGCAACCACTATTTACATTCTGCTTCTAGGAGTTTGACTACTTTAGCTACATCATATAAATAGAATCATGCAGGATTTCTCCTTCCTTATTTCACTTAGCAAAACATTCTCAAGTTTTATTCATATTGTAATATGTGGAAGGATTTCCTTCTTTTTAAAGGCTGAATAATATCACATTGTATGTGTAGCCACATTTTCTTTATCACTTTATCCATTGATGGACATTTATTTCGTTTCAACCTCTTAGCTATTGTGGTTAATCCTACAGTGAATATGGGAGTGCAGATATCATTTCAAGATTGAAGGGGCACATGTCCATCAATGTTTATAGGAGCACTATCAACAATAGCCAAATTATGGAAAGAGTCCAGATGTCCACTGACTGATCAATGGATAAAGAAGACGTGGTGTGTGTATATGTATGTGTGTATATATATAGTGAAACACTACGCTTTGATAAGAAAGAATGAACCATTTGCAACAATGTAGATGGAACTAGTGTGTATTATGCTAAGCAAAATAAGTCAAAGATATATGATTTCACTGGTATGTGGAATTTAAGAAACACAGCAGATGAACATAGGGGAAGGAAAGGAAAAATAACAAACAGGGAGGGAGACAAACCATAAGAGACTCTTAAATACAAAGAACAAACTGAGGGTTGTTGGAGGGGTATTTGGTGGGGAGACAGGCTAAATGGGTGAGGGGCATTAAGGAGGGCACTTGTTGTGATGAGCACTGGATGTTATACCTAAAAATTATAAAGATCCTAGTTTCATTTTTTTTTTTTTGGATACATAGAAGTGGGACTGCTAGATCACACAGTAGCTGTATTTCCAATTTGCTGAGGAAACATTATACAAGGTGACCATTTTAGAGTCCTAGGAACAATGCATAAAGGATCCTATTTATACATCCTAAATAGCGTAGGTTTCTATTTGTGTGTGTGTGTGTGTGTGTGTGTGTGTGTGTGTGTGTGTGTGTTTTGTAATGTCTCTTCTCTTCTAACAGGTGTGAAGTGATATCTCATTGTGGGTTTGATTTGCACTTCCCCATAATTAGTGATTCTGAGCATCTTCTCATGTAGCTGCTGGCCTTATGTAGGTTTTCTTTAGTGAAATGTCTATCCAAGTTCTTTGCTTATTTTTTAATTGAATTACTTTTGTTACTATTGGGATGTGGGAGTTTCTCATGTATGTGGGTTTTAAGCTTTTATCAGATATATAGTTTGAAAATATTTTCTCTTATTCTTTAGTTTCCTTTTATAATTTTTTGGTTATTTTTACTTCCCAGAAGCCTGTAAGTTTGACATAGTCTTATTTGCATATTTTTGTTTTAGTTACTTATGCTTTTATTGTCAAATCCCAGAAGTCATTGTCAAGATTAAGGTCAGGAAGCTTTGCTCCTATATTTTCTTCTATAAGTTATATAGTTTAAGGTCTTACATTTAAATATTTACCCAATTTTGATATTTGTGTATGATTAAAGATAAGGGGCCAATTTCATTATTTGGCATATGCCTAACCAAGTTTCCCAGGGTCATTTATGCAAGACTATTTTTTCCCCAGCCTTAGCAGCCTTGTTGAAGATCAATTGACTATGTATGTGTGGGTTTATTTCTAGGCTCTCTATTCTGTTCCACTGGTCTATATGTCTGTCTTCATGTCAGGACTATACTATTCTGATTACTGTAGCTTTATAATATGTTTGAAGCCAAAACATATGAGGCTTCTAGCTTTGTACATTTTACTCAAGATTATTTTCGCTATTGGGGGTCTTTTGTAGTTCCACATGAAATTTAAGATCATTTGATCTATTTCTGAGAAAAAAAAAATGCCAGTGGAATTTTTATAAGGATTCCAGTGAATCTTTAGATCAGTCAGGGTAGTAGGAACACTGTAACAATATTAATTCTTCCAATTCATTAACACTGGATTTCTTTCCATTTTAGTTTTTGTTGTCTTTATTTTAGCAATGTTTATAGTTTTCAATGTGCAAGTGTTTCTCCTCCTTGGTTAAGTTTATGTTTTAAGTATTTTATTCTATTTGATGCTACAGTAAATGGGAGGTTTCCTCAGTTTTTTTGTGTAGCTCATAGAATACAGAAACCAACTAATTTTTATATGTTGATTTTGTATCCTGCAAGTTTGCTGAATTAATTATCTGTAACCATTTTGGTGGAATCATTAGGGTTTTTACATATAAGACCATATATTCTGTGAACAGATTAATTGTACTTCTTTTGTAATTAGAATGTTTCTTTTTTCATGCTTAAGTGCTATGATTTCTGGTACTAAGTTGAATAGAAGTGGCTACGGTGGGACTCCTAGAGCCTTGTTTCTAATTTAAGAGGAAAAACCCCGTTTTTTACCCTTAAGTATGTTAGCTGTGGTCTTTTCAGATATGGTTTTTACTTTGTTGAGACACTTTCTTGCTTTTCCTAGTCAATGTAAATATCATTTAATATAATATATAGTAACAATTCTGGATCCAAAAAGAAATACTAGAATCTCCTTTCCCAGGTATTATTGATTTTCCCAAATAAATTACACTATCACATATTTAGCTTGAGGTTGTTGGTGTCTGCAGGAAAGAGCAAAATACGCATTTCAAATTTTATGATTTCCTAAGAGGATGTAAGCTCAAAGTAACCTCCAAGTGAATCTACATAAATATATTTATACAGAAAATCTAAATAGATTGCTTAGACCCATAATCAAGGATGGACTAAGGTAAACTACAAATATAGAGGCCCTCAAGTAATTGATATTATTCCCTGGGTTTCACACAACGTTTGTCTTTACTTGTGTTCTATCCATAATATTTATCTGATACCCCAGTCTCACCAGACATCCTATTCTAATCAGGCCATGGAGATTTGATTCATATTTCCAACTTTTTTAGAGTACCCATAGCCTCAGGTCTAGACTATGAGCTATTATGTCACTTCATCTGCCTATTAATTCCAACACTCTTGCAAGGTATTGACTGAGTAGATTTAAGTACACTTATTCAAAATCTTAGTATGATATTGACGTATGAGTAGTTATACAGTCCAATGAAACAGAGTACAGTATACATATATGGTCAATTTAATTTTAAACAAAGGAGTAAACATAATTTAATTTGGGAATGATGGTCTTTTCAACAAATAGTCCTGGAGTAATTGACTATCCATATGTCATAAAAAGTGAAGATGGATGAAAGAAAAAAAAAAAATCTAAGGAATCAAAAATTCCATTTCTTTTTTAAATTTATTATTTTGAGAGAGAGAGAGAGAGAGAGAGAGAGAGAGAGAGAGAGAATTCCAAGCAGGCTCTGCACCATCAGCATGGAGCTCAATGGGGGGGCTCCAACTCACAAACCACAAGATCATGACCTGAGACGAAACCAAGAGCTAGATGCTCAACCAACCCACCCAGGTGCCCCTCAGAAATTCCATTTTTGGTTATGATGAAATAGCAGGCATGGAATTTATCTTCCTACCTTAAATACCTATGAGTTCAGACAAAATATATAAGACACTTTTCTGCTCTAGACAGGGACACCTAAGAGAAGGGGAACAAGTGACATGGATGACAGTCCCACTTCTAGGATGTAATGGAGGAAGAAGAACCCAAACAGTAATCAGCAGTCCTGCTGAGGTGTGGAGACAGAGTTCAAAGTTCTGAAAGGACAGTGGTTAGATTTTGGGAGACAAAACAGAGTAAAAGAAAGAAGCTGCATAAGGAGAAAGCTCTGGAGAGGTGTATAATCATTTTTTCAGGTCTTTGGCTTAGAATTTATCAGTTTGTGTTACAAGGAAAACACTTGAGACCAGAAAAACAACCACCAGAAAGAAAGAGATGGAGCTTTTTAAGGACAAGAAATATTTCATGTTCCTACCAGCCAGGAATGAAAGACGTCCTAATTCATAGGGAATTAGAATCCTTGGAAGGGTATCGTTTAGTAATGGAGCTAGTAGGCCCACTCTCAGGGTGGATCAAAGCATAAAAAGCAAGCCTCAAAAGAACAAACTAATTCTGAGAACATAAAACTATGTCCCATAATAAAGCTTAAAAATATCTAAAGAAAAATCCAGTACCACTCAATGTAAAATTTACGATATACTGCATTTAATTAAAAATACTAACATGCAAAGAGGCAAGAAAATATGACACATAACCAGGGAACATACACGTTTAAATGTTCAAAAAATGTTCAAAAAGAAAAACAAGGGCATCAGAAGAAAAGAGATGGAAGATAGAAAAAAAAAAGATTCAAATCAAATTCCTGGGAATGAATAATATATGATCTGAAATGAAAAATACTTTATATAGGATTAATAGCAGGTTATTTGCTGGAGGAATAAAAATCACTGAACTTGAGTCGATAGTAATAGAAACTATACAATAGGAAGCACAAAGAGAAGATAGAAAAACAATTTTCAAGGCCATCAATGATTTGTAGAAAATATTAGCAATCTAACATGTGGGGAAATGTTATCATTTACAGCCATATTCCTCAACACATAAGGATGTACTGTTCTTTCCTCCTAGAGTAGTCAATGCTGTCATAGCAGGACATACATTCCCATTACTGAGAATTTACATAGTCATGTTTTATGATGAGCCACTCTATCAGAATGACTGGCATGTCACTCAGAATATGTAAAAGAATAGCAAGAATGTTGATGTCTTCTTATCTCTACTTCAAAAATTTTAGTGACTTTGCAATGGCAGAATAAGTAATCTTTTTTATTTCACTTCCATAAGAAATCCCAATTGCTTCAAAATTAAGTAATATGCTTTTAAAGCAATACTTTTTCAACTATGAAATTCATTGAATATTGGCAGTTTTAATTTTACTTCTTTGTGCCATAGTTATTATTCTAGTTTTTTTTTTTTTTTTCGGTGAATTTCAGTAAGTATCATTCTCAAAATCATTTTCCCATATTGCCTTCAAAAATCTTGAGGCATTCTGAACAGTCTCTAACACAAAATCTGTGCATCCCTGATACATAATAATTCTTTGTACTCTTACATAGTTGACATTCTGACTGAGCCTCTAATATTCCCTGTAAGAACTAACTTTCTGTATATACTGTATAAGATCTAGGACCTCTTATTTATTATGAAAAATTAAATGTTAACTGTTCTGAATTCACCTTGGATTCTTTGTTTCAAATATCCGTTACAGATCTTCATGAACTAATATATCACGTTTTCATTAACAGTAAAAATACTTTATTGGTTATATAAAGAACAAACTGATGGTTGCCAGAAGGAACCAGAAGGGGGATTGGGGGCTGGGCAAAATAGGTGAAAAGGAGTGGAATTACAGGTCTCCAGTTATAGAATGAATAAGTCACAGGAATGAAAGGCACAACACAGGGAATATAGCCAAAGATACTGTAATAGTGTTGTTGTATGGTAACAGATGGTAGCTACACTTGTGGTGAGCATAGCATAACATATAGAGAAACTGAATTACTATGTCATACACTTGAAGCTAATGAAACATTGAGTGTCAACTGTACTCAAATGAAAACATTTATTTTTAATTTTTTAAAAAAATTTTTTAACGTTTATTTTTGAGACAGAGAGAGACAGAGCATGAACGAGGGAGGGTCAGAGAGAGAGCGAGACACAGAATCTGAAGCAGGCTCCAGTCTCTGAGCTGTCAGCATAGAGCCCGACGAGGGGCTCGAACTCACGGACCGCGAGATCATGACCTGAGCCGAAGTCGGCCGCTTAACCGACTGAGCCACCCAGCCCCTCAAATGAAAACATTTAAGTAAAAATAGTTCATGTAAAATAGTCCCTTCTCTATTACTTAATCCTGTGAATTTTGTTGTTAAGTGCTTTATTTCTAGATGAATGCCTATTTTTGCCACTATATAAAAGTTTTACCAAAGACAGATATTACATTGATGTTCAAGTCATACCCTTTACAACTTCTGGTCTCACCACAAAACATAAAAATCATTCTGTCAATTTGGAGCACTGTATCTCACCTTTTAACTGCATTGCTAATCAATTTTATAACTAATTTGAATTTACACTCTTTCCCTCAACTATAGAGAAACGCCTACCATTCATTCTCAGAATATAAGTTGCAGTATAACAATAAGAGCTCATAAGGAGGAATAAATAAGTCAAGCATGCAGGAAACTTTTTAACCGAGTCATCTCTCTCATTCCCTTCCACAACTCACAACAGATCAGGTTGGAATTACTATGTCATTGCATTATCACCTTCACTGGTTGTTTTTGGGGGGTCTAATTTTTCCTTTAGAAAAACACAATTTCCTTCATCTTTTGAGATTTTTTAAATATAAAACTCAATTACTTGGTTTTCCAAAGAAAAATGCAGAATGTTTTGGTGCTATACCAAAGGACAAGAGAGTGCTTGTATTAGTTTAGGTTCTTTAGACAAACAAACCAATAGGAAATGTATCTATATCTATGCCTGTATCTATATCTTGATACACACATCCCTGTCTTTATATATAGACATTTTATATACGCACATACACACATATATGAAGAGATTTATTGTTAGAAACGGGCACATGTGATTATGGAAGCTGCAAAGTCCTGCAATGCCCTGTCTGCAAGCTGGAGACCCAGGAGAGACTGTGGTGTAGTTCCAGTCTGAGTTCCAAGGCCTGAGAACCAGGAGACCTGAGAGTGGAAATTCCAGTCTGATGGCAGGAGAAAACCAAAGCCCCAACCCAACTTGGAAACAGCAGGCAGAGGGCAAATTCTTCCTTACACCACCTTTTGTTCTATTCAGGCCTCCAACTGATTGGATGAGACCGCTCCACACATGGGGAGGATGATCTACTTTCTCAGTCTACCAGTTCAAATATTAATCTCATCCAAAATTACCCTCACAGATGCAACACAGATTAATGTCTAACCAGATATTTGGTGCCCTCTGTCCCAGGCAAGTTAACACATAAAATTAAACGTTACAGAGCCTCTAAGGATAACATTAATAGCCCCTACTTGTTGTGTGGTAACGGCAAAGGGAGGAGACTAGAAGACTGAAGACATTATTACAATATATTCCCTCATAAATGTTTTTTTAGGATGTTCATGCAGATTCTAGTTTTGACTCTCTTTTTGTAGTCATGTGTTTGTGAGCAAAATAAAACTGAACAGATTTCAGGCAAAGTGACCACAGAGATATAACTCCTTGCCTCACAGAACTCGTATAAATAATATATAAGGTTTTGCTTTATGAACTTGCTAAACTGTATTTTATTATTTTGTTTTTCAGAGTCAAATACTTGTCTTTTAATTAAAATGGAGGCCTGACCATGATTGTCCATTGCCCTGCAAGTCAACACAGTGCAATAAATTGTAGCTCTTCAAAATTATTCAGTTTACCACCACTTTTGATAAATTATATACCCTATTAGTGTTACCTATGCCATCACATAACCTTATTAAAATACTACATATAATAGTCTCCAAAGTGACCCCCAGGAGCAACAAAAGGAGAAGCTTTAACTTGCCATAATTAAAGAGGATATAATTAGACAATGGGTAAGCTATAAGCAGAGTAATCTTCAAGCTCGGACTGGCTTCTGATTAATTATACAAGTAATTTTCCAACATACCCCTACTAGAACTGTCTAATCATGTCTACTAGTAAGGGATATTATCAAAACACTTAACACATCCATATTAGATATTAAGTTATGATGCATTCTTAGAACAGTTCAGACTACCCAGTCATTGTCATTGTATAAAGAATAGTTCTACAATGGCTTCAAGTTTGGTGCTCTTGCAAACTATCACAGCAAACAGTAGTCTTAGGAAACTAGAAAAGTTAAAACTCCTACTCCACAGTCACGTTTTAACTATTTAAAGAAAAATTTAGACAGTTAATATTCGGTTATGCACAAAAATGAACTTTCCAATTTATATTCAGCTTTGAAGTTGCATAGAAATATTCTGAGACTTTGGGAAAAAATTATATAGGAAGTTTCAAAATAATTTGTTATTAGAATGGGATTTTTTAAATTTCTTTTTTACTTCAGGGTAGTTAATTAAAATGTGCTCTCCCAGGAAGACTTTTTATTGCTGTTTTTGTATCTTTTGCCCTAATAGACTAAAAGCTCCTGGCTTCCTTGAATGGGTTGTGGAAACAACACCATTCAATATTTCTGGTACATCAGTTAATTAGGTGATTCTAATGGAATGAATTGTCTGGACAAAATATTTAAATGAATAGAAAAATAAAATAATTTAGCAAATAGTAAACAAGGTTCGGGAAATCAGAGGGTCAGAATAGTATACTTTGCTATCCTATTGGAAGCATCATTCTTCCAATAGTGTTGTACAAAATAAATAAATAAATAAAACAAAATTACAGTTCTCAAAACATAAGTAATTTTTCTGATAATAAATAGTTCCTGGCCAAACCTTGGAAATGAACATTATATAAATATTTTTAATGCATTACTATGCTTTTAATATAATGCAACTTTGAATTTCCAAAAAGTAAGATAAAATATTAAAAGCTCCTCAATTATTTATTTCTGGACTTCTTACCATCCCAGATAGACTCGCGTTCTACCTAACAGTTTAAGACTATCCCAGATAGACTCGCGTTCTATGTAACAGTTTATGAATGGGTATAGTTCATAAGGGTAGAGTTCATAAAGTTCGTAAGGGTATAGTTCATAAAATTCATAAGGCACTTTCTATCAGAGCACTAGACTCTACCACTTTAAGAACTTCAACACCCTTTTTTTCTTATCACTTCACACCCTTCCCCACCAACACACGTGCACGCACACACACACCCCTATATGCATCACTATTTCAACTGAAACCAACATTGACTTGCCTCAAGAAAGTTTTCTCAATAATTTTACCTCATGACGTAGAATTTAATACTCATTCCTTCCCAACTGCCCAATGTTAGCTATTATTCTTTTATTCTTTTTAATTATAATTTATTTATTTTTTAATGTTTATTCTACCTTTGAGAGAGAGAGACAGATTGTGAGCGGGGAAGGGGCAGAGAGAGGGAGACACAGGATCTGAAACAGGCTCCAGGCTCTGAGCTGGCAGCACATAGCCCAATGGGGGGCTCGAACCCATGAACTGCGAGATCATGACCTGAGCTGAAGTCGGATATTTAACCGACTGAGCCATCCAGGCACCCCTACAATATTTTTTAAACTGTAGGGTAATAATATGGTTTATATTTTTAATAGCTTAAAACTTTGCACCTAATGGATTTTAATTAAGGTTTGAATGACACAAGGAACAGTGGACAAAATGGGTAGTTTTCTTTTACTTTTTAGGATAGAAACAGGATATGAAAGAAATGGCTTTTGTCACAAGAAATAAATTGTGTTGGCACAGTTATATGATATGAAGTATTTAAATTCTTGAGCTTCGGTTATATGTTCTGATATTTATAAAGAGATAATGTTAGATGAAGTATGAAGTTGAAAGGGACTTGGAAGTTTTATCATTTCTGGTCTAAATCTTTGTTTCCCACTCCACTACCACCCTCGTCCCATATAAAACACTATTCCTGCCATTTGCAACAATGTTAATGCAACTGGAGGGTATTATGCTAAGTGAATTAAGTCCATCAGAGAAAGGTATTTTATGTTTTCACTCATATGTGGAACATTAGAAACTTAACAGAGGACCATGGGGGAAGAGAATAGGAAAAAATAGTTTCAAACAGAAAGGGAGGCAAACCATAAAACACTCTTAAATACAGAGAACAAACTGAGGGTTGATGGAGGGGAGCGGGAGAGAGGAGAAAGTAGGTGATGGGCATTGAGGAAGGCACTTGTTGGGATGAGCACTGGGTGTTGTATGTAAGCGATGAATCACGGGAATCTATGCCCCCAAACCAAGAGCACACTGTATGCACTGTATGTTAGCTAACTTGACAATACATTATATTAAAAAAAAAAGAAAGAAAAAAATGCAAAAAGCAAAAAAACAAAAACAAAATAAAAAACCACTATTCCTACCAAAAATCCAAATTAAACGATAAGAGATAGAAAATGCTAGACCCAGAGGAGTTCAAAACTTCAATGCCTAGATTACCTTGAAGTCCACTTTCACCTTGAAAATTCCATAATTTCTGGGACACCTGGGTGGCTCGGTCAGTTAAGCGTGTGACTCTTGGTTTCAGCTGAGGTTATGACATCACAGCTTTGTGTGTTCGAGCTCCACATTGTGCTCTGTGCAGCCAGCTTGGGATTCTGTCTCTCCTTTGCTCTCTGCCCCTCCCCCACTCATGCTGTCTGTGTCTCTTAAAATAAATAAACTTTAAAAAAATTTCCATAATTTCTTAATTTGTGTGGTTAGATGGTTAAACTCTGAGAAATGAGAAAATTAGAACAAATATCAAATTCCACCAAGGACGATAGATCTTTGACCTAAATGTGAAAGCTAAAACTAAAAAAGTATTATAAAAATGCATATATAAGAACCTTAGCTGGTCAGCAAATGCTAACCATAATTTAAATATCAATATTACTGTATGCTTTGTTAAAGATTGTTTCTGAACAATAAGACACCGAGGGGGGAATGAAGAGCTTACTCTTGAGGCAACAATCTGATGGGAGAGGTTTCAATTAATTTTTCTCCATAGACAACTTTTTATAACAAAAGTAGAATGGCAATAAAGAAGACTAAACTCTATGTACAGGATTGGAGTCTTGATTAAGCATCTTCTTTATTCCAATGATGCAGAGAGATATGTTTCAACACTGGATTTTCCTAAAAAAATGGATAAAGGCAATCACATCATAGTCTAAGAACAAAATGGCCAGGTGATTGAGGGTCTTCCCATAAAGTGTAGCCTTAAGTTGGTTTACCTGGATATGACACATTGGGATGCACTTGAAGAATTTTTTAAAATCTACTGTATATAAGTCTTAGGTAATGCACCAACATAGACAGGCATTTGAAAAATGTTAGTGAAAGAGACTAGGAAAAATGACAGATTATCAGAGGCAGGTCAAATGTTTAACACTATTTGAAACATAGTAGTCCAGTACAGATAAGAGTTTAAACCAGAGTGGTAATGGCAGTGATAATGAAGTCCTTCCACTTAAACTTTGCAGCATTCACACTCTAGTCTGCCATCTCTCTCTTTGAAATAACTGTGTGTGCTCACACTGTTCCTAGAAGCTGAGTGGTTTAGGCTGCATATGGCTAATTAGGTTCCACAACCATTTCCTTCAGTATATTTAGTTTGGAATTTTAAATTCTCATTATCGCACATGCCCAGCCCCCGCACCATAGATGTTTTAATATGGTCATGGCAGTAAGCCACAATTTTAAAGGTTAAGGCTCTGCCTACATTACCCCCACTGGAGTTTGGCTGCTAAGAGGCAATAGAAATCTGCTTAACTCGCAATTGCTTATGTTTAATTGTATGAGCAAATCCATTTCTTGAAGTAGGAGTCTTGAGTGCCAGCAAGATTCACATACACTTGATGGAAACATTTAGTTTCAGAATATCCCATGTTAATACTTTAAAAGTTAAGACTCATTTTATGTAGCATAATTTGGTGTGGTAAAGAATATCAAATGAGGAGAATAATTTAACAGGATAACATTGGGAATGTAATGGACCCACATTCTTTCAGTAGATGAGTGGAGGCTTATAAAATTATATTTCTAACAAAACAGACACAATGTTTTATTCCCGCTGTTATCAGCCTCCCTTTAGCTTATTTTATCTCTCTTCCTTCCCTAGGCCCAGAGCAATTTGGGAGATTTCAAAACAAAAAGAAACCAGGCTTAAAACAGGCACTTCTGAGGTCCATTCAAATAGGATGATTAAGTAAAATAAGAGAGCCGTAGCTCTAAGACCTAAGTGACATGACTGACAGTATATGGGGAAACCAGTAGGATAATAATGATTTGGGACACTGGTTTTTGTTAAGATCTTATAACACCTATTGAGACAGGGAAACTAAAGGGACCCCATGTAAAACTGCTGTATTTCCCCCTTTTCCTGCTTCCATTCTTGCTAGAACCTACCACCCCTGCCTTACATAAACCTTACAGAACAGATAGTGTAGGTCCTCCTTGTAAAGGTCCAGGACTTAATGACTTCTGTGGAGTCTTCCAGCACAAAAGAGAACATCTAAGGAATGACTGAGTGGGCTCATCATTAACTTTTCCCAAGACCACTAACTCATCAAGACCCCTCGCTACAGGGCAAACATGACTTATGGAGAATACCTAGACACTGGTTTACTGAGAAGACACATATGCCAGACCACCATCCTCAGTAAAAACCCCAGACTCACTTTCCTTTCCTTTCTGAGGCTGCTAGGTACTCTGTCTGTATCTGTACTATGTCTTCAATAAACTCTGCTCTCACTTCCTCTTGGCTTGCATTTGATTTCAATCTTGTGCAAAGCCAAAGACCCTCATGGCTTGTCCTGTAGGGTCCTTGGACCCAGGCAGCCTCTGTCACTAGGACTTAATTTTTCATACCATAGAGATTTATTTTCAGTGGAAAAACTAGAACTCAGATTCTGGTGCGTCCTGCCTTCAGCGTGATTGACCTTTGGAAGTTTTGTTGCAAAAGAATCAGGCTAGACAGTGAGTTGACTATAAGAATTTAGATGTTTAAGTAACTGGACTAGATTATTTTAACAAGTTAGATAAATCTATTAATCAAATTACCATGACTCTAAAGAAATAATCCATTATTTTAGCAATGAGCTAGATTGTACACTGGGAGGAAAATGTGGAGTTTTTAACCTATTTGTGGCACTTAAGAATATATATTATGCTTTATATTTTTTTCAAGGGCCTGGTAGAAAAAAGTATCCTTAAATTATTTCTGATAACCCATTTGTTTTATAGTTTATCAGGTAATAAATAACCTGTAAATGTTAAACTATATATATGATCTACTAATCAAAACAACAGTGGATGAGAAATAAACATTTCTTCAGCATGATAAATAGTTCAGAGTTTTATATATTTCTGTTCTTTGTAATCAAAATACTTGCATAATCAATTATTTCAAATATAGTATGAGAATACCTGGATTCTCATGGACTGTGGCCAGTTTGTCAACTAGAATTTGTTGAGGGCTGAGTTTCCAATAATCTTATTTCTTTGATACAGACAATAATATCATTGTATAAAAAAGAATTTGTCTGGTCTTGACATGGACAGCTGTCTGGTTCCATGACAGTTTCTAAACCCTTGGAATTTCCCAAGTGATTGAAGCTTCTTGTTGTTCATGGTTGACATCTGGGGCCATTCTTGAGTTTATGCTAATTAAGTGACTCAGGGTAGGTCTTTAGATACTTTAACAATGGGGGCTGGTCATACCAGGAAGACTAACCACATGTTTAGATGAGTTGGGGGCTTTGATCCCCTTATAACAGTCTGACCTCCAGGAATCAGAAAGAGCTGGAGGGTGAATCATTGGACACCTGAATCAAATTCATCAATCATGTAATATGTAATATAATGTGCAATAGAAGCCTGCTAAAAATTCTAGACATCTAAGTTTGGTTGAGCTTCCTGATTGGTGATACACCTGAAGTGATGGGAAGATGGTGTGCCCCGAAGATCTGGATGCTCTGCATTTGGGACCCAACCAGACCCAACCAGAGATGTATCCTATACATCTCTTTCATTGCTCCTGATTTGTATCTTTCACAAAACTGTAATTATAACTGGAATGCTTTCCCTTTTACTGTGAGCCATTCTAGCGAACTACTTAATCTGTAAGGGTACTGGGAATCCCCAAACTATAGTCAGTTGATCAGGAGCATGAGTGGTCTTGGAATCCTTAGAACCTATGGCTGGTGTCCAAAGGGAGGAGAGCTTTGTGGAAGACTTTGTCCTGAATCTGTGAAGTCTATGCCAACTCTGGGTAGTTAACATCAGAATTGCATTCTAATGTCCTATTGCCACCAAGGAGTAAACTGTCCAAAATGTACTAGAAGTCCATGTCCATCCAGCATCAGTATATAATGGGGCAGAATAGGAAACAAAAAGCCTCTAGTGCTAACCCGGTTGACAGTGGGAACCCCAGAACCCTAACACAAATAGGTAGCATAGGAGATGGCTTGCTGGACTGCTATATAAGCATGATATGATTATTTTGCAATCTTTAGCAAGTTCCGGATGCCTTTATTCAAACTGCATATCTAATATTGAAAATATATTTGGCACCAAGCTGCAATCTTGACCAGTTTGTCTCACTACAACAGTTTGTGACAATTAGTTTAGGTATGCGGAGTCTTTGACAGGTTGCAGGTATTCTGCAGGCAGTATTCCATCCAAAATGAAATAAATCTAGGCTAATCAGACACATTGCATAGAAAAAGGGTGTATCTATGAATTATTAGATTATAAAAAGTATCCTCATTTTTTCCTAGACCTGAAACTTGAGATTATGTAGAAGAAAAAGCCTTTTAACAATTCAGACATCTTGAATATACCTCACTTCTTTTGTTATCTACAGAATTGCTCTAATGCCCCATAATTCTCCATGATAAATCAGATGATTTTAACTAAAGTAAAAATACCAACAGGTCAGATACATACACATCAGCATCTCTGAGGAAGTGATTCTTGAACTGAAAGATAAAAGAGGGAAGTAACATTCTAATCAGAGGGAGCAACATGTGCAAAGTTCTTATGAAAGGTGAGAGCAGATCACAGAAAGGGTGTAGGCCTCTTCTTTCTTTGAGCCATAATAAATCACCAAAATGTTTGACATAAGTAGGTGAGCTGGTTGGATTTATATTTTGAGATAATCACTGGATTCAGTATAGAAAATGTCAGCAGATGACAAGTTAGGTGGGATAAGATAAAGTTGTCATATGTTCTGTTTTGTCCAGGGCAGTCCTAGCACAGGCCTTTTGTCCCAGAGTAACTACTAACAGTGAACCTGCCGCAGAACTCATACTGCAACATTTGCTTATGTGTCCTATGGCCACCAACTTCCAGTTGTCAGTCTGTGCATCTCTATGCCTGAGAGTTGTTTTGTTTTTTTGTTTTGTTTTGTTTTGTTTTCTAACACTGAAGACCACTTTACCCCACAGACATGAGAGGCTACAAGCAGTAAGAGAGCACTGCTTGATGATAGCTCTCCCAAAATGATGGATAGAAATTAATAAACTAATACACAATTATATATACTGCCCAAAACCATATTATACACCATTTCCCATGGTGATTAAGCTTCAGTCACCAGAGGTAGCTAGCTTAGGGACATCTCTTCTCTGCATCAAATTTCTATTCCCCTACTCATGCTTTCTACAGTTCCAAAATTAACTACTTAAATAACTGAATCCTTATTTCAAGGTCTGCATGTCAAGGACCCAAACTTGGTCAGAACCAACAGTGGTTTTAGGAAGTGATTCTTAAAATAAGTTTCTGTAACTGTATTACTAAACAGGTAAGTGGGAATAAAGACCTTACAGTAACTAGACTGGTACAATGGACTATATGCTTGTGTATCAAATTCATATTTTGAAACCATAATCCCGGTGGGGTAGTATTTGGAGGTAAAGCCATTGGTGTGTAATTAGCTCACGAAGGTGAAGCCTGGGATTAGTGATACCCTGTCTTGGCTGTGAGAGGATACAGAAAGAAGGTGGTTGTCTTCAAGCCAGGAAGTGAGTTCTCACCAAACACCAGATTGGCTGGCATCTTTGTCTTGCATTTCTCTGCCTCTAGAACTATGAGAAACAAATATGCTATTTAAGCCACCCAGTCCTTAGCATTTTTGTCATAGCAGCCCAAACTCATGAGCACAAGTGGTAATTATCCTTGGTCTACTATAGCATTATAACTACCAAACTTTTCACTGAAATAAGAATTTCATCCATGAGATAAGACCCACAATGTAAGAAAAGCCAAAGGGAAGTCCCTGAAATCATAACCCCACAGGCCTGGATATGATCATTTGAAAGCCATAATGGAGAAATTAGTGGCACTTTTAAAAATTTAAAGGATGCAGAGGTGGCGGTCATGTTTATATCCCTGTTTAATTCACCAATTTGGACTTTTAGAAAACAGGTTGATCTTGGTCTTTCATGGGATACTACCAAAAACTTAACTGGCAGCCTCAATTGTAGCTGCTATTCTGGGTATCTTTAATGTACAATAACAGATCTATAAAATAGATAATAGGCAATGCCAATTTATGGCAGAAATTGATGAGAACACACCCATCAGATCGATACCTTAATAGCAAGCACTAGAAGCTATTGATCTGGCAAATGTGGCCATTTCAATTTCTATTATGGAGAAGAATCTGAAGCAATTCACATGGAAGAAACAGTGGAATACAGTTGTAGGACAAAGGTATATTCAGGGCCTCGCCTCTGGCTATGTCATGCTTGTATTCTTAGCCACAAGGGGTGTTGATTATATGGACATTTTAAGAAATACTAAACAGCCTCACTAAATTGATACAGTCTGTCAAATGAACATGCAGACCTAGAAATAGATCATATACCAGATGCCCTACTAAGGCATATATGCAACAAAGGATGGAAGATAAAACTCTTAAAAGCTTCAGGTGCCTGCTAATCCATGAAATTTTAAAAGGTTCATGAGAGTGGAGTATTCAGAGTTACCTCTCCAAAGGGCACATATTCAACATCACACCTTACCACTAAGGAAAAGTAAATGCTTTGTAGGCCCTTTCATGTAAAGGAGGCTGCACCTCAATTAGGAATAGTGTTCCAGCTCGTTTGTCAGTTGACTAAAAAAACTGCCAGTTTTGATAAAGTGCCAGAATCAGAAAGTCTGCCTCAGCAAAAATTAAGCAGCCTGGCTGTTTGTGTGATATGACCCAAGTGATCCTATGTTGCTAGAGCATTTGTAGTAGGTAAGATCATCATGTGGAATATTTAGGAAGCTTCAATAAGAGAGCTGCCCTAAGATTCTAGAGTAAAATCATGTGGTCTGCAGCAGGGAAGTGTTTAGAATTTGAAGAGCTTACTTTCAACATACTCTTGGTCCCTGGGATTGCTTAACTATGAGAATCAAAACTGTGTTCAGGACTGCCCATGATGAGCTAAGTATTGTCTGACCCAGTAGCAAATATCCATCATATAATGGTGAAAACACATTCGGGAGAATGTCTCAAGCTAAACTACAGGGCATGTGTAGTTTACATATATGTATATACATATGTATATGTACATATGTATATACATATGTATGTGTATATATATAAACATACACTTTTTTTAATGTTTATTTTTAAGAGAGAGCCAGAGAGCAAGAGGGGAGGGGCAGAGAGAGAGGGAGACACAGAATCTAAAGCAGGCTCCAGGCTCTGAACTGTTAGCACAGAGCTCGATGCAGGGCTCAAACTCACGAATTGTGAGATCATTACCTGAGCTGAAGTCAAACACTTAACTGACTGAGCTACCCAAGCGCCCCAGTCAGTCTTTACTCTTGACCACAGTAGTGTTTACACATTGGGTGGCATAGCCATGGTTGCAGGGATGAAGGCTATTCATAAACCTAATCTCATTGATTCATTCTCCTCAGGTCTCATCTAGTTAATGGCACTGAAGGCTTGACTTTTCAGTAACAAGATCAACACTAAATTCTAGATATGGTATTATCCCTCAAGAAAATCAGCCAGCCACATGCAGCAGTGGATTTCATTGAATCTTCTCCTGGAAGGGGACAATGATTCATCTTTACAGTATTCCAACCAGGCTTACTTTCATAGGAATGAGGGTGATTTACCATGTTGGGATCCTATGTAACAATGGAGAAACATCAATTTTACAGAACAAGAGATGTGACCACAGGCACATTATCACAGTATCCACTATCTTAACATATATTCTATAACCCATGAGTGGCTGTCCTGATAGACTGTTGGAATTCTCTTTAAAGTCATACATGAGCTACAGTCTTGGAAATGACACACTGCAGGATTACAATACTATAGGATAACATACTCTGAATCAATGGCCATTTTACTAGGGAAAAATCAAAACAGTCCTTCCTCCCATATGTGTCCTTTACTGTCCTTATACATACAGAACACTTCACTTCTGACATTGCATGTATGGGAGGTTTTCCTCACCAAGCAATTCTTGATGACACCAGCTTGGTGTCCAAAAATTTAACTCGATTTTGACATTATCTACCTCAAATATATATCAGATAGGTTAAGGGTTCAGTCCCTTGAGATGGTCTCCCCTACTTCAGACATCATCTCAAGTAGCAGCTTCCCAGGTTACTCCCAACTTCTGTCTGAATTGGTTACAAATCAGTTTACCATGAGCTCCTCTCCATTTGGATTTAATTAATTTGCTAGAGCAGCTCACAGAATTCAGGAAAAGATTTACTTATATTTAACAGTTTATTATAGGACACGATAAGTGGTACAAATGAAGCGCTAGATGTACAGATACATAGGGTAAGGTCTGGGAGAGTCCCAAGCATAGGACTTCTACCCTGTGGAATTGAGGTGTGTCACCTTCCTGGTAAGTGACTATGTTCATGGGTCTGGACATACTCCAAGCCCCATTCTACTGGGAATTTTTTTTATGGAGGCTTTATTACATGGACAGGATTTATCATTAACAACTTTCAGCCCTTCTCCCTTTTGAAGAGAATGGGGGGTGGGGCAGTGTATAGCACAGCTGAAAAATGCCAAGCTTCTAATCATGGCTTTGTCTTTCTGGTGACTAGTCCTTATCCAGAAACCATCCAGGAGGCCACCCATAGTCACCTCATAGAGCAACAACTGGCACAAAAATCCCAGTCACCCATAACAAAGATTTATTTATTTTTAACACTAGATATCCATCTTGGATTAGCTGTGGCTCTGTTGCAGGTCATGGTCACTCTGGGAACACTCCAGGTCATGAAGCAGCTTATACCCAGTACATTGCTACTTATTGTGACAAAAGGGAGAGTCATGCTAGCTGTTGAGCTTCTGCCCCAAAGTGACCTATGTCTCTCCTACCAATTGTTCATAAGTCAAGGCAAGTCTCAAGGCCACTGTGAGTTTCAACAGTATTATCCTTTCACATGAAGAGGCACTGCAGGGACAAAAATTGGGAATATTTGGTAAAGAGTGATATCATAGACCATACTAATGAAGGGTATTTTATCCATGTCATATTTTTGCCATGACTCTTGATTCCTCTTTTTAAAATACGTGCTCGGAAAAATCCACCTTTCCCCTAAAGGAGCTAGAAAAAGAACAACAAATGAAGTCTAAAGCCAGCCAAAGGAATGAAGATTAGAGCAGAAATAAATTATCTAAAAAACAAAAACAAAAAACAGATCAATGAAACACGATGTGGTTTCTTCAAAAAAAATTAATAAAATTGATAAACCTCCTGCCAGACTTCTCAAAAAGAAAAGGGAAAGCACCCAAAGAAGATCACAAACAAAAGAGGAGAGATCACAATCAACACCACAGAAATACAATTAGAAGAGAATACTATGAAAATTATATGCCAACAAATTGAACCACCTGGAAGAAATGAATAAAGCCCTACCAAATCTGGAACAAGAAGAAATAGGAAACTTGAGAAGATCAATAACCAGCAAAGAAATTCAGTCAGTAATCAAAAAACTCCAAAGAAACAAAAGTCCAGGGCCAGAGAGCTTCACAGAGGAATTCTACCAGACATTTAAAGAAGAGTTAACACATTTTCTCTCAAACTACTCCAAAAATAGAAAACTTCAAATTCATTCTATGAGGCCGGCATTACCCTGATGCAAAAATCAGATAAACTCCACAAATAATGAGAACTACATGCCAATATCCCTGATGAACATGGATGCAAAAATTCTCAATAAAATACTAGCAAACTGAATCCAACAATATATTAAAAAAATCATTCACCACAATCAAGTGGGAATTATTCCTAGGTTGCAAGGGTGTGTGGGAAATCAAATAGCTATGTCCTGGTTAAGGAAATTATAGCCAGTTGTGGGTTTGGCTTTTGACTTTGTCCAGCAAACCAAGGAAAGGATTACTTAAGTCTTCACAAGTCAAGAGAGATGGGAGAAAGGCTAAGGGAAGCCTCCCTGAGCTGCTCTCAACCTCCAATACTTATTAAACATACATACAGGGAAACATCGACAATACCTCAGTGGGCTACCTGCCAGTGAGAACATCTAGAAAGCATGCAGAAAAGCAAGGTGTTCTCAAGACTACAAAAGAGCAAATGCAGAAAGCAGGGTGGAGAATGAGATAAGATGTCCCACAGATAACATGGTCTAAGGAATTCATGAGCACCCATTAATAACTAGATATTGGTCCCTGTTTTCAGCAGGTCCAGAAAGCAGTGTAATGTGTTGCCAATAATCTCCTCAACCAGGACATAGCTATTTGATTTCCCACAAGGGTGGTTCAATATTCACAAATCAGTCAACATGATAAGCACATTAATAGAAGAAAAGATAAGAACAATATGATCCTCTCAATAGATGCAGAAAAATTGCATTTGATAAAGTACAGCATCCGTTTATGTTAAAAAACCCTCAACAAGGTAGTTTTAGAGGATATATACCTCAACTTAATAAAGGCCATATATGAGAAACCCACAGCTAATATCATCCTCAATGAGAAAAAACTGAGAGCTTTTCTTCTATGGTCAGGAACAATAGAGGGCTGTCAATTCGTATTACTGTTATTTAACATACTATGGAAGTCCTAACCACGACAATCAGAAAACAGAAAGAATGAAAGGCATTCAAATCAGCAGAAAAGTCAAACTTCCACTATTTGCAGTTCCCAGGATACTGTATATAGTATCATAAAGAAATCCACCAAAAAACTGCTCGAACTGATAAATGAGTTCAGTAAAGTTGTAGGATACAAAGTCAATGTATAGAAATCAGTTGTATTTCTATATATCAATAATGAAGCAGCAGAAAGAGAAATTAGGGAATAAATCCCATTCACAATTGCACCCAAAACAACAATTTGGTTGGGATAAACGTAACAAAGAGGTAACAGATCTGTACTATGAAAACTATAAAACATTGATGCAAGAAATTAAAGAAGACACAAAGATATGGAAAGACATTCCATGCCCACAGACTAGAAGAACAAATACTGTTAAAAAGCCTATACTACCCAAAGCAATCTACACATTTAATGCAAATCTATCAAATACCAACAGCATTTTCCACAGAGCTAGACCCATCTTAAAATTTGATGGAATCACAAAAGACCTTAGGTTTTCAATTTATATTACAAAGCTATAGTGATCACAACAGTATGATACTGGTACAAAAAGAGACCCATATCAATGGAACAGAATAGAAAACCCAGAAATGAACCCACAACTGTATGGTCAATCTTCAACAAAGCAGAAAAGAATATCCAATGGCAAAAAGCCAGTCTCTTCAACAAATGGTGTTGGGAAAACTGGACTGCTACAGGCAAAAGAATGAAACTGGTATTTCTTACACCAAATACAAAAATAAATTAAAAATGAGTTAAAGACCTAAATGTGAAACCAAAACCATAAAAATCCGAGAGAAGAGCACAGTCAGTAACCTCTTTGACTTCGGCCATAGCAACTTCTTTCTAGGTATGTGTCCTGATGTACAGGAAAAAAAAAGCAAAAGTAAACTATTGGGACCTCATCAAAATAAAAAAGCTTCTGCACAGCAAAGGAAACAATCAATAAACCTAAAGGCAACCTATGGAATGGGAGAATATATTTGCAGATGACATATCTGATAAAGGTTCTTATCCGAAATATATAAAGACTTAAATTCAACACCTCAAAAATGAGTAATCCTGTTAAAAAATGGGCAAAACACATGAATAGACATTTTTCCAAAGAAGACATCCTGATAGCCAACAGACACATGAGAAGATGCTCAACATCACTCATCAGGGAAACGCATATCAAAACTAAAATGAGCTATCACTTCACATCTGTCAGAATTACTAAAATCAACACACACACACAAGAAACCGCAGGTGTTGGCAAGGCTGTGGAGAAAGGGGAACCCTCTTCCACTATTGGTGGGAGTGCAAACTGGTGCAACCACCATGGAAAGCAGTACAGAGTTTCTTCAAAAAGTTAAAAATAGAACTACCCTACAAATCCAGTGATTGCATTAGTAGGTATTTACCCAAAGAATACAAAACACTAATTTGAAGGCATACATGCACCAGATGTTTATAGCTGCATTATCTACAATAACAAAATTGTGGAAACAGCACAATTGTCCATTGACTGATGAATGGATATTCATAATTACTCAGCCATAAAAAGAATAAAATCTTGCTATTTGAAATGACATGGTTTGAGCTAGGGAGTATAATGCTAAGCAAAATAAGTCAGTCAGAAAAAGACAAATACCATATCACTTTCCTCATTGTGAAGTGAATTTAAGAAACAAAACAAATGAGCAAAGTCAAAAAGAGACAGAGATACAAACCAAGAAATAGACTTTTAACAATAGAGATCTGATGGGTACCAGAGGGAAAGTGGGTGGAGGAATGGATAAAGTAGGTGATGGAGATTAAAGAGTGCATTTTGTGACAAGTACTGACTATTGTATAGAAGCACTGAATCTCTATATGGTAAACCTGAAACTAATATTGCACTGTATGTTAACTGGAATTTAAATAAAAACTTAAGAAAACTTCAAGCACTTTTCTATTTAGAAAAATATCCATTATAGAAGGAACATACTTAAACATCATAAAAGCCATTTATGAAAAGCCCACAGCTAGTATCATCCTCAATGGGGAAAAACTGAGAGCTTTCCCCCTGAGATCAGGAACACGAAAGGGATGTCCACTGTCACCACTGTTGTTTAACATAGTGTTGGAAGTGCTAGCATCAGCAATCAGACAACAAAGGGAAATCAAAGCCATCAAAATTGGCAAAGATGAAGTCAAGCTTTCACTTTTTGCAGATTTCATGATATTATACATGAAAAATCCAATAGACTCCATCAAAAGTCTGCTAGAACTGATAAATGAATTCAGCAAAGTTGCAGGATACAAAATCAATGTACAGAAATCAGTTGCATTCTTATACACTAATAATGAAGCAACAGAAAGACAAATAAAGAAACTGATTCCATTCACAATTGCACCAAGAAGCATAAAATACCTGGCAATAAATCTAACCAAAGGTGTATAAGGCATGTATGCTGAAAACTATAGAAAGCTTATGAAGGAAATTGAATAAGATATAAAGAAATGGAAAAACATTCCATGTTCATGTGTTGAAGAATAAATATTGTTAAAATGTCAATACTACCCAAAGCTATCTACACATTCAATGCAATCCCAATCAAAATTGCACCAGCATTCTTCTCGAAGCTAGAACAAGCAATCCTAAAATTCATATGGAACCACAAAAGGACCCGAATAGCCAAAGTAATTTTGAAGAAGAAGACCAAAGCAGGAGGCATCACAATCCCAGACTTTAGCCTCTACTACAAAGCTGTAATCATCAAGACAGCATGGTATTGGCACAAAAACAGACACATAGACCAATGGAATAGAACAGAAACCCCAGAACTAGACCCACAAACGTATGGCCAACTCATCTTTGACAAAGCAGGAAAGAATATCCAATGGAAAAAAGACAGTCTCTTTCACAAATGGTGCTGGGAGAACTGGACAGCAACATGCAGAAGGATGAAACTAGACCGCTTTCTTACACCATTCACTAAAATAAACTCAAAATGGATAAAGGACATGAATGTGAGACAGGAAACCATCAAAACCTTAGAGGAGAAAGCAGGAAAAGACCTCTCTGACCTCAGCCATAGCAATTTCTTACTTGACACATCCCCAAAGGCATGGGGATTAAAATCAAAAATGAACTATTGGGACCTCATGAAGATAAAAAGCTTCTGCACAGCAAAGGAAACAATCAACAAAACTAAAAGGCAACCAATGGAATGGGAAAAGACATTTGCAAATGACATATTGGACAAAGGGCTAGTATCCAAAATCTATAAAGGGCTCACCAAACTCCGCACCCGAAAAACAAATAACCCAGTGAAGAAATGGGCAGAAAACATGAATAGACACTTCTCTAAAGAAGACATCCGGATGGCCAACAGGCACATGAAAAGATGCTCAACATCACTCCTCGTCAGGGAAATACAAATCAGAACCACACTCAGATATCACCTCACGCCAGTCAGAGTGGCCAAAATGAACAAATCAGGAGACTATAGATGCTGGAGAGGATGTGGAGAAACGGGAACCCTCTTGCACTGTTGGTGGGAATGCAAACTGGTGCAGCCACTCTGGAAAACAGTGTAGAGGTTCCTCAGAAAATTAAAAATAGACCTACCCTATGACCCAGCAGTAGCACTGCTAGGAATTTACCCAAGGGATACAGGAGTGCTGATGCATAGGGGCACTTGTACCCCAATGTTTATATCAGCACTCTCAACAATAGCCAAATTATGGAAAGAGCCTAAATGTCCATCAACTGATGAATGGAGAAAGAAATTGTGAATGAATGGATAAAGAAATTGTGGTTTATATACACAATGGAATACTACGTGGCAATGAGAAAAAAATGAAATATGGCCTTTTGTAGCAACGTGGATGGAACTGGAGAGTGTGATGCTAAGTGAAATAAGCCATACAGAGAAAGACAGATACCATATGGTTTCACTCTTATGTGGATCCTGAGAAACGTAACAGAAACCCATGGGGGAGGGGAAGGAAGAAAAAAAAAAAAAAGAGATTAGAGTGGGAGAGAGCCAAAGCATAAGAGACTGTTAAAAAACTGAGAACAAACTGAGGATTGAGGGGGGTGGGAGGGAGGGCAGGGTGGGTGATGGGTATTGAGGAGGGCACCTTTTGGGATGAGCACTGGGTGTTGTATGGAAACCAATTTGACAGTAAATTTCATATATTAAAAAATAAATAAATAAATAAATAAATAAACGTTAAAAAAAAAAAAGTGTGGTTTATATACACAATGGAGTACTATGTGGCAATGAGAAAGAATGAAATATGGCCCTTTGTAGCAACGTGGATGGAACTGGAGAGTGTGATGCTAAGTGAAATAAGCCATACGGAGAAAGACAGATACCATATGGTTTCACTCTTATGTGGATCCTGAGAAACTTAACAGAAACCCATGGGGGAGGGGAAGGAAAAAAAAAAAAAAAAGAGGTTAGAGTGGGAGAGAGCCAAAGCATAAGAGACTCTTAAAAACTGAGAACAAACTGAGGGTTGATGGGGGGTGGGAGGAAGGGGAGGGGATGGGCATTGAAGAGGGCATATTTTGGGATGAGCACTGGGTATTGTATGGAAACCAATTTGACAATAAATTTCATATATTAAAAAAAAAGAAAAATATCCATTAAGATTCTGATAGATTGACCCCACATAAAGGTCAGCTGTATTTGCGTTGGCAATTTAATGCTTTCAAGGTACTTTTAAATAAGCATCTCATTTATGCTAAGTAGTGTATGAAATTTGAGTTCATGAACTTTTATCCTAAGTTTGTCTGCTCTTTTGTATAACCCATACTGTTCATTTTCACACGAAAAGGGAAAAATTATTACATACCTAAGTATTTTATATTCTTTATAGGTATGATTTGAATTAGATCATATAAACTGGGCTTGTTTGAGAATTTATTAATTCATCATGAAGTCCTTTATATTCTGCTTTATTGTTTTATTTTCATGCCATCTCTTGTGCCAACATTTGCTCCTTTTAATAATCCACTGTTACTATCAAACTCTACAGATGACCTTTACTGCTGCTTTAATTTTCTCTAAGCAGGTCATCGCTACCTACTAATTACCCTACTTTCTTAAATAATTCTGAATCTCATTTCCCTAAGTCATTTTCTTCATATACTTTGTATAGGAAATTTAGATGTGTACAATTATATACTGTTAAAGCTTGAAGAAACCCTCCAGTTCATGGAACTCTTTAAACAGAAGTCAAAACAGGCCTGGAAAGAGTAGCTTGCTTGAAATATGAAAGCTGGTGAGGGATGTTTATAGCATTACAACCCAGGTCTTTGAATTTCTTATCTATTACTCTATCCAGTGTTCTACCTTTAATTTACTTCATTAATGAGCATGCCATTCTTGACTCTGGGCTTTAGTGTTTTGGGATGTATTCCATTTTCTAGCCAGATCTACTCTTCATTCTGCTCCTGCCCTGTTTTGTATATGGAAGTTGTCCTTTATCTGGTTGGAAGGCAACAGCAATAGCTGGATGCTGGAAGAAGTCAGAGTTATGTGTTTGAGCTCCTCTAGCTCCATACATGCCTGGCTATGATTGGTCCATGGTCCATTGGTCTGTGGTCCCACTACAGCTGCATGTTTTGCTAGCTGCTCTAATAACCATGCCTTATTGTCTCAAGCCTAGGGATGATGAGGACTTCCAGCACTGCTAGAACTTTATAGCCTTCATGTTAACTTTTGCTCTTGGTAACAAGTTCCTGTTATTGACAACTTTCTTGATTCCTTCACCTTGTCCACATCTCTGAACAGTGTCTTCATTAAACTATTCTTTGAGCTTACATCTGTATTCTGCTGGAACTCTGACTGGTATAAGGTACATTGGTCTTGATTTCAGCAAAGGGGCTACAATAAAAGTTACTCTTCTGTTAATAGAATTTACTTGTAGGGCTGAGGCGCCTGGGTGGCTCAGTCAGTTAAGTATCCGACTTCGGCTCAGGTCATGATCTCACGGTCTGTGAGTTTGAGCCCCATTTCAGGCTCTGTGCTGACAGCTCGGAGCCTGGAGCCTGCTTCAGATTCTGTGTCTCCCTCTCTCTGACCCTCCCCCGTTCATGCTGTCTCTGTCTCAAAAATAAATAAACATTAAAAAAAAATTAAGAAATAACTTTACCATTTAAAAAGGAAAAAGAAGTTATTTGTAGGGCAAAGAAGATTCTTCTTGTTCTGTTACTTAGTTATGTGTAAGCTGTCACAAGTTGGGTTCTCTGACTTTTACGGTCTTAGTATTTGCTTCCAAACTATAATGCAGGTCCCAAAAGCCACAAACAAGTTGTAGACACTCTAGAATGAATATTGCTTCTCAGAGTTGTCTAGCTTTGGGCTGAAATGGTGGAGACTTCACACACACCCTCCTCAGTCAAAGATGTCAGCGGCCACAGAAGGGGCATGGTTAGATAGACAGGAGCTCTCTTAAACTCAGAAACAACTTGAGGATCTGACAGGTTAGGCTCTCTGCTCATCCTGGACCCCAAACTGGAAACCAGGTTATTTTGTCAATGTTACCTGTGTGCTGTATCTCTATCACACAAGTCAGCATACCTCTATTTAGATGTACATTGTTACTCATATTCATAAAATTATCAGATATAGACCTCCAATCACATTTGATTTCCAGATAAACAACAAATAAGTTTTAGTAGAAGTATGTTCCATGAAATATTTGAGACATCCTTATAAATAACAATGATTTGCTGTTTATCTGAATTTCAAATTTAACTGAATTCTGCTTTTTCCCCCCAAATCAGGTAACCCTAATATTAATCATATATTATGAGAAACAGTTTCACATAGTATTTAAATAGCTCAGCCTCTTGAACTAGATTGCACTAATTCAAAGCATACCTTATTTTAACTTAGCAGCTGTTTAATGTTAAAAAAGGTATTTAATATCCATGTGCTTCATTTCTTCATCTTTAAAATTGGGAAAATAAGAGGTCTTAATTTATAAACTGTTTTGTGGATTAAATGAGTTAATAAAAGTAGAACATTGAAGAGTTAATGATACAGAGTAAGTGCTCGATAAATGCTAGCAATTGCAATTATTGTTTTTATTACAACCCTTCTGTTACACTAATGCAATGCCATTCATATATACTTTACAGTGCTATAAAGTGCCTAAATATGATGCAGTCTCTATTACCTAGAATATTCTATTCTAATAGGGTAGGTAAAACCAGTCCAAAGTACTATAAAGGTCTTACAAGTAAGGCTATGAGGAAAAGTCTTTGTGGTAAATTGTGCCACAAAATTGGTAATAATGGAATTGGACAGTAAGATGATTTACAGAGCCTGTGAAATTTAAACTGGACCATGAAGGAAGACTGTAATTTTGACTCATGAAGAAGGTAGAGAAGCAGAAACACATTTGAAAAGAAAGAGCAGCATTTAGAAATTTATTCTGTCTTTAATGAAAGCTAGATAACATTCGCTCTAAATTTCCTGCAAACGTAGAAGACAACAGAGAAAATAGACATTAAATATCAAAAACTCACATCACCAAACTACCTACTAAAACATCTGGGAAGAAGTTATATGACAGCATGTAGATTGACTGAAAATAGATTAGAAGAGATTTCAGGCTTACTTTTTTTCTTTCATCAATATCTTCTCTTGGAATGTTTACAAAGATAATTTTTGATCTTATTCTAACATTCACTTGTGATGAAAATGGTAATCCGATATTTAGGCTTCTTTTGAGATAGTGTGCTCCTCAAGGGTAGTGTTGTTTTTGCCTTGGACCTCATATTCTGCAAGGTTATCAGTTACTTTGTCAATGCTTCCAGTGTCCCAAGACTGCCCACACATTTTTGCATTTGGCTGGAAGGACCCAAGGGACTTGGCATGTTTGTACTCACTGCTAAGATGTATTACAGAGATACAGCAGAGATCAACTATGAAAAAGAAACAGTCTGGAGGTATCCCTGTGCAGGTTTCTTATGCTCTCCTCCTCCCATAAGGGGATCACAGAGAGTGCACCCATCCTCCAGTATCAAAACGCAGTGACAACTGTGTGATATTTCTGTTTGAAACTCAGAAATCAGGGTTTTTAGCCGGAGCTGGTCAAATTGGCATTCTTCGTCTACCAACTACAGAAATTTTAGGCTCTCAAAAGAAAAGTAGGTGTTCTATACCTGAGGTTAAAAAATATAACCCTGTATGTGAATTATACTTCAATAAAAATGTTTAATAAAAAATTTAAAGAATGAAATCAAACATGATTTTAGCCTAGTGACACTGCTTTTTGTACTTGTGACCTCTAGAACTGCCAGTGATAATTTGCATGTTTTTTTTTTTTTTTCACAAAACAAAACAAAAAGCAAATGATAATTATGTGAAGTGAAGGATGTGCTAACCAACAGTGTGGCAAACGTTTCACAATATATACATGTATCAAATCATCATGTATATGTTGTACTCCTTTAATTTACACAATGTTGTATGTCAAGTACATCTCAATAAAGCCGGAAAAAGACAACTTAATCAGGAACCTCAGAAGAGAGGCTATCCAAGAAGCCATTTTAAACATGACCTCATTAGTCATGAGGCAAATGAAAAACAGTATGGCAGTTCCTCAAAAAATTAAACATAGGGGCGCCTGTGTGGCTCAGTTGGTTAAGTGCCTGAATTGAGCTCAGGTCAGGGTCTCACTGTTCCTGAGCTCAAGCCTCACATTGGTCTCTCTGATGTCTGCAGACAGCCCGCTTCGAATCCTCTGTCTCCCTCTCTCTCTGCTCCTTCTCAGCTCATGCTTGCACAGATGCATGCTCTCTCTCCCTCTCTCCCTCCCTCTCTCAAAAATAAAACGAAAACAGAAAACAAACAAACAAAAACAATGAGATACCACTACACACTCACCAGAGTGGTTAAAACAAAAACAACAAAAGCAGGTTTTCCCCATAAATCTCATTGTGCAAAGGATATAGGCTCAGGTGTACAATCTTACCATAAAGCCAAATCCTATCAGAAGCCAAGTTCCCAGACACCTGCCAAAGGTCAAACTAGGAAAACAGCAGTCCCTAGCCTATTAGGTCATGTTTTCTCTGCAGGTTAGCATGGGAGTTCAAGGGTTGGGAATGGACTGAGCTCTGAGGTGAAGGGAACCTGGTATCAAAGTACTCCTCACTCCATAAAACAACTCTTCAGATCATAACCTCACCTATTACACCCCAGGGATAAGGTGAAGTCATTCTGTAAATGGTTGGGGAAGCAACTGCCAGAACTTAAACAGCTCCCATATTGCTTATCTGCAATCCTGATAAACACAGGTCTCCTCTGCTAACCTGGTTTTACTTTCGAGAGCACTTGGACTAGAGGCTAATCACCACAAGTGGGGAAACAATTCATCCCAACATAACAGTAATGGAAGGATAAGGATAAAACACTACAGTTTTTTTCCCAAGTTTTTTTTTTTTTCCTCCTTGCAGTAGGTCTTGGTCCTTCTATATCTTCACATAGCAGGTTCAAAGCAGCCACACATCACCCAGGGATTTCTTCTAGTTTCCCCACACACCCACCTTTGTGGTTTGTCAGAGATTGCTCTACAATTTCTCTTAGGGCTGAGATCAGCAGTCCTGTACATCAGCACACTGGTAGGAACCAGATAGAACATTAGTTTAAAACTTATTTTTTTCTCTTACTTAATTTAAAATCTTATATATCCTCATTGTAACTCTCTTAGACAATACTGATAAAGACACAGAAAAAAAAAAGGGGAGCCAAAACTCATACAACTTTATGGTAGAGAAATAATCACTGTTAGCAGCGTGTGGAAGATCTTATAAGTTTTTCTCCTTGTGTGCCTCTTATTTGAAGTGTAGCACTCCTACTAGCCTATAGTGGGTCTGCTTCAAAGTAATTAAAGGTCTAAAGACATCATGTGAATTCCACAGCAATTTATAATTAAAATCTATTCGTCTATGGGGTGGAACAATCTTATGAAGAGCAGTAATGGGGTCCATTTTAGGGATTCGGTCTGATTTTATGCAGAAACTGGTGAGACTATTTAAGAGAAGCCCATTAGTAGAAAGAATTTTCAACTTAGGAAAAAATAAATTTTATGGTATGAGAGATCTAGGTTTAAAAATATTAACTTGGCATGACTGTCTCAATTTTAAAGGGATAATTCTGGGCATAGCATGGAATTGGTCTACAGGATTTACATATCTATTCAGTCTCCATTACACTCATTTCTGAGACCTATAAAAGGTTCATGTAGACTGTAATAAACATTTTCCTAAACTAATGAGCTATTTCCCTAAACTATGAAACAGGTTACTACACTATCAACATTGCCTAGCAGGAGACAATGCTTTTTTTGATTCTATCCCTCAGATGCCCTTAGTCATAAGCTACCGTAGAATTTTGCCATAAAGAGGCTAGAGAAGTCAGGACCTGTAAGAACCTGCCTTTCTGTTCTGAAGCTGTAGCAATCTGTGGGGAAATGCTATGTCTGGCATGGTAGAAGACAGAATCACCTGTGTTCATGATCTATTGGAAATGGCCCCTTGAAAGAATAACAGAAAAGCAGCAAAATCTGGCTGGCATGGACTTACGAGTTCAGCCTTTGATAGGTGGTGAGTTTAAATGGGTAACAAGTCAAAAGGTTTTCAAAGATTATATCAATGGGTTTCTTGCTGCCAAGACAACACATATAGTATTCCTCACTTTTAGGTGAGATATCTGGAATCATGAATTGTTGGTTCCAGAACCCTGGCCAAGTTAGAGCCATAGCTCAGGTCACTTGATTCTCAACCCACAGACATTCTGTCATTCCGTAGCACTCCATCTAGAATGCCCTGCTGTGTTATAGCAAAGCAGCAAAGTGCACATCCATTCTCAGGTAAGGTCAAGTACCAGGCCTGTCAATAATCTGTACTCAGGCAAACAATGTCACTTATACTTGAAGCTGCTGTTTATACACTGACCAGTTATTTTGTTTAAAGATAGTTGTCAGCATGTTTTCTCTCATTCTTCTTTCTTTCCCTTCCCCCCACCCACACGGATTCACAGTCCTATTTTAAAAGGTCAAGGTGTGAATGGCTTCAAGGAAACATATGCAGTGCTTCAGAAATGAAAGAAATGTAAAGGTCTCGGGTAGCATCTGAGTTAACTGAAAAATAACTAAGAGCAGCAGCAAAATAGTAACAAAAGATGTCGTTCTTTAACAGAATCTCTAACTTTACAGAAATAGTATTGTTTTGCATAATTGCATCTAAGAATATATCCTAGTATCACAGATGTCTAAAGAGAGATAAATATTTGCAAATGATATGGAGGGAGTGACGGGGGTGAGCAGCCATAAGACATGGAGAAGCATGAGGGAGAGAGAGTTCAAGCCACGTCTTGTGTTCCTGATCAAAGTATTCATGAAGGGAATCTTGAAGAAATTAAAGTTAAAGCTTAACAAGTTGACAGATAGCCTAGGTTTTCTTACCTGTTGGATCTGTATTAGAAGTTTACCTAAATTTTTAAAGTTAGATAAACTATTTGTGAATAACTTATTTGCAGACAAGAAAGCTCCATCTTGAGAGACATTTTTTCACTTAGTAAAGGTTTCTCTCTAAGCTCCCAGCTTCTTTCCTCTTTGACTTTCAACTTACAAGCAAAACAGGTTTTTAGTCACACCTCTATATATTAGGTATCTGGGTTGAGATCTCTAATAAGATCTACTTTTTAAGAGGACAAAAACCTCCTTAAGTGGGAAGCTTCATATTTTATCACTGAATAAATTAATGTCCTGCTTCATAATTCTATAAGATATTTCTTACTGTTAAAAAGTCAGAGTTATGAATATTTCATATTAAATGAGAAGATAATTTTATCTTCCTGGTATCAATTAGTTGGCTAAAAATACATTTGATTCAGGATAAAATCATAGGCCAAGGGGATTTTTGTGAGATATATTTTAGGGTAAGTCTATGTATGGAATGAAAAAAATAGTTTTTCAAAATTCTGTATACGTTTTCAGTAAAACATTTGACCAAATAAATAATAAATGAAAGAGAAAAAACCAAATTGATCATGGTTACCAACAACTAACATATTACCGGGGAATAAATGGGAAGTGAAACAGAAATATATGCAACCAAAGGGGGGAAAAAAGAGGAAACAAATTAAAAAAAAAAGACTCCTGCATTGTTTAGGTTATTACAAGGAAAGGGACTGACTGCGGGGACAGTCAATCTGTATGATCACTTTTTCTGGAGCAGGTTATCAGCCCTGAGAACAGAAGGCTGTGCTAACATAAATGAAGCACTTCAGAGCAGGTGTGGATTTGCAGACAGGTGATGGCAGCAGTTCAACTCCATCATGACCAGAACAGTGTTTTGTTCACCTCTTATAACCATTTCCTGTTAAAGGAGATTTAGAATCTCACATGAGCATTCTTGGCAAAGTGCTACCAAGGGTATTATAATAATCGGATCTGGAGGCGTTTAAGGCAAGGACCGAATGCGCACTGACTCAGGATAAGCACAGCCAGAACTTGGCAGCAACAAAGACACCAGAAAAGGGCAAAATCAAACAAATAGTATATTTCAAAAAGACCAGCTCTCTTCCTACTTGGTGCAGTGTACTTTTGACTAAATGGCTATATAAATTATCATTGTCTTTAAAGAAATAGTCCTTTTTTGCTTCTTTGAGTTTATCTTTTGATGCATTAAATACTAAATTGTGTAAAGAATTCAATGTAAAGAAATGGAAATGCCAGGGGAATAGGTGCAAAGGTGTATTAGGCTATTAGATTAGGTAGGTGGGACAATTTAGGTTTCAAAAAGTAGTTACCACATTTTAAGAGATTTTCCTCCTTTCCAAGGAAGTCAAAGAAAGCATACCTTTTAGTGAGCAAGCCAATCTCATTTGAGAAACAATAATGTAATTTAAGTACACTGTCCTTTTATCTTTGGTGTATCTCTGGATATCAGGAGCCAGCATTATCACCCCCTTCAGGCACCCAATACAGTAAATACATGCTTGTCACTCCCATTCACCAGTTGCAGCTTGAAAAACATAAAATGTATTTTAAATATAATATTTTTGAGAACAGGGAGCATGAATTTCATCCAGTGTTGTCCCCACTGAGGCCTCAGAGATCTTGGAGGAGATAAAAGTGCTAATGTATGTTTTATGATATTTCGACTTTGTCCATTTCCAATTTAATCACCCCAGGAACACATTCCTTTGCCTGGATGGCCTCTGGCATGAGCAATCAACATGTTACACTGGTATTTTCCTGCATTTTAAAATCTTCATCCAGATCATCTTGGTTTCCTTCATGGACCAGTAAGCTCCTGCTCTACCCCTTTTCAGTTCTCTTGTGTTTGACTTTTATAAACAACCCTACTCCTATTCCCTAATCAGTTTCCTCCCCTCACTTTTTTCCTTTCACATTATTTCACCTAATCTACTCACTTGTGCTTATGATTCTATGTTTGGAAATGACACTATCTGTCTGAATGAACATTATACCCAACTCTGAAAATACATCCATGTCATTTTGTTTGTTTACAGGCTTCTCTTACAAGTTCTCTCATATCTATGCATTTTTCTGTCTGGTTATCTGAATACTGGCCTCTTTTCTTTGTGTGTGTTTTAACTAATTATTATTAATAACTATATGTGGATAAGTGAAAGAATGCAGACGTGAGAATATATGTAAAAGTGTACGAGTTGGAAGGTGATGACATCCTAGATGCAGGGTCTTTACTCATAAACCTAAATGAGTGCTTAACTGTAATCTTAATTTTTATGGTTATTATTAAACTTGTATTTCTATTTTGATATCTATGTGATGAAGGTTTTAGTTTCTCTGTCAAGTTTGCTCCCCAACTTCTTGGCAAAAATTAGTCAAACAACAAGAAACCTTCTATGGCAAAGCCTTTGGTCTGCTCTGTCACTCAGAGCATAGGTATATACACAGGTTAATAAATGATTAACAATATTAAAATAAAGTTACTTTCTTTGGTTTACTTTTTTGATTTTACTTCAGCAATTGCGTATTTTTTTTTCTTAGAGAAATCTGAATTTTTGGAACTTGCCTAATTGTTTATCATGCATTTTTTTTTTTTTGAGTGCTGAATCAAGTAATCCCTGGGGCAATTGCTATGGACACATCTTGTTAAAAAGCCAAGAAAATAAATCTAGTAAATAAAAATAGTGCCACAAGAATGATACTTGAAACCTGGATTATATCAACAATACCCTAAAATGTCATCTTTCAGCTGCCTGTTGTATCACAGGGGGTCTCCCCCAATCAGTGGGCATCTCTCCACACCATATGCACACCACAACAGAGGCCCAGAGACAAAATGCAGATTAATTCTTATGAAATAATAACCAGAGCATGAATCTCATAGCACTGTTCTAACTGGGGCTCAGTTCCCTTGCATTTTGAAACAATTGATCTTAAAGCCATTCAAACAAAAGCAGTGTGAAGAGGGTCAACTAAGAGTAGCCTCTTAGCTACAAATTATTAAATCCTACTGTTTTAAGAATATAGACATTTATAAAAATACCCGCATTCACCCAAATTCAAAAAGAGAAGTATGTATTCTATCCTCTCAGGGCGTATGAAAATCAAAATAAATTTGATTACTTTGGGGACATCTGTTAATTAAGTGTCTAGCAGACCATATCTATGCCCTAGAATTTACTAGCTATTCATTCCCAACAAAACAATCATTAGAGTTCTCTTTGCCTATATGTGCAGAGGAGGGAAGGGATATTTGTAGGGGTACATTGCAGTACCTTTCAAATCATATTACACTGACTAACACTATTCCTCCTTAAGTCTCCATTTAGAGATAGAAGAGCCAGAATGTATAGTTTCCCATGTCCAAAGGAAAATTTGATACCAGTGTGATATTATAGACAAATGGACACCATGCTGAACCTCAGGTAAACTGAACTTTTCAGTGCTAGCTCTCACTAGAGGTCATTACTCTCATCCTCCTGGTATGATTTCATATCAGAGGAATAGATTTTAATCTCTCTCCCATCAGGGAAACATCATGTTATCAAAAACCCATATTTATTCACCAAATAGTATCAAATTAATCCCATTGTTTCAGATAGGCTTGGCTTTTTTTTTTTTTTTTTTTTTTTTTTTTTTTTCCTTTCACTGTGATGCTATTTTGCTGGTCAGGGAAAGAAAAATTTTCTGACTTTGGCAGTATTCTCAATGATATCAGTTAGGCTATATGAGCAGCTATGTGCTGTGAAATGTCAGGCTGATTCAAGTACCATGGTAGGTGTTCTCTGAGTGTGGGGATGAACCTCATTTTTGTGAAAACCACATTTTGACTAATAGGGTTACACAGGCAAATGGACATAAGCTTTAAACTAGGAACATAGATTAGAGGTGGTTCGCTGAGTTTTGATGTTCAAGTAGCCAGGATGAGCATGAAACATGAAGAAATATTTAATTTGTAGGTCCTCTTCCTCTTCATGTCATAACTTCAATAATTATTCCTTCTATTCCTCAAGTGAGCAATGGGTATTAGCACCACTATAAATCAAGGACACTATTAGATGGTAATTTAAACATAAACTCTGTTCTCAAGCACTGCAAGATAATTGGAAAGGATACATAAGTTCAGAGAGAAACTAAGCATGGGGTAGAAGGTGCCCTACCAGAGACATGTGTGAAGGGCTATAGAAGCAGAAAAGAGGTACATTTTCTATTCTTAGTAAGCAGAGAGTGAATCAGTAGCTCCATAGAGATGATAGTACTTGACTGACTGTTAAAGGATTCGCCAGTTTGATTCAATGGGCCTTTACAATCAACGACTTCACAAGTGTATTCCAGTATATAAATAGAAGGATTCAGGTGAGGCACAATATGCTGAAACCTCTTGACAGCAAATTGTCAGAATCTATAGCCAACAAATGTGGATAGCCATCAGATATAACAGTGTGAAAAATACCAAGTTTGAAAGGAAAAAAAAAAAAAAACTTTTGGTACTATCTAGCAAAACTGAAGAAACAATCCAACAGGAAAACATAGTCTGTTTCCAAAGGAAGACATGCCTGTTCTATTGTTATGTGACTATGTTATTTCCAGGTTGATTCAAGTCACTGTAGTAGGAGCTATTGTTATTAACATGCTGTTGTTACTGGGTACCAGATACTCTTAAATTTACAATTGAGAGAGGTTTCATAAGTCCAACCTTCCTTCATCTGAGTATCCTATAGCAACCAGGGGTTTATGGAAAGAAAAAAAAAATCAGGAAACTTGGAAATATTACTGTGACCTTTGGGCAGCCAGGGAATATGACTGAATGTTCATTTTCTTATTAATTGTGAACAATTTTTTTCAAGTTAATTGATAGGAATTTGTTACCGTGTAAAAAAAGAATTATTAAACTTGATAATAACTATTAAACTTAAAATATGGAAGTATAAGCTATAGTGTAGTGCCCATAGAAGATTGGGAATGTCTTATGGAAAGGTAAAAGCTGAGAGACCACATGATTCAAATATATAAAGTTATAGACATTCGGAGAAAGTTGAAGAATTTATTTTAACAAATTTTAAAATACTTGAATAGCACTTATACTCAGAAATATTAAAAATATATTTCAGGTAATTTACATACTTATTTTAATTTATCCTCATAACACCATCAAGAGAGAGGCATTATCTATATTTTATATGAAAATACCGTAGGACTAGAAGTTTAAATAATGGGCTTACCTTGTCATAAGGGGTTAAAGAGTGAAGATATCTATAATCTTTACCCCAGCATTTTCCAGTAAATAAGACAAAACCATAATCACTGGAAACTTTTTTCTTTTAACTTGGGCTCCTAACTTGATACATTCTTAGAATCTCCAGGGCTGGGGAGTTAGGTGGATTTAATTTGACACTTTTCCTCTGTTCTTTATAATATAGCTACAATGATTTCTTTTATTGCTGTACTGCTCACCTTAAAAGGACAGCACTAAAACATATGGCTTTGTTATTGTCCAGAAGCAATGCTTTAGAAACTGATACGCCAAAGCCAATGTATCTTTAATGGATACTTCTTGTATGTTCTTGCATACTCTGTATTAAGTAGCGGTCATGCCAAGTTTACTTGGTCTCGATTGTAGCTTTAAAGAAAAAAAAAAAGGAAAACATACACAAAGTAAAAATCCCATAACTGCCCCACATTTAAAAAAAATTGGTTAAGAAAGAATTGTGAATGGTTATTTCCCACACTTCCAATGCCAGCTTTGGGGGGGTGGGGCAGATCACAGAGAATTATTTCATGTGCACTTTTCAGAAGAATCCTTTAACTCAAAGGTTTATGAGTAGATTTATTGAAGATTGAACCTACATTGTAGAACAGGAACTATTATCCCACCAATACTTTTGAACTTAGGCACATGTATTTTATCAGCTAGGATAAGATAGGTTGGGCTAAGGTAATAAACACACAATGTCCTATTAGTTACATTCACACACACACACACACACACACACACACACACACACACGTTCCTTTTTCACTGAGGAACCTTGTGCTACATGTCCAGACCAGTATCCAGGGCTAATGCCTTCCATGTGTTTTGTCCAGATCTCTCAACGCACTGCCGTATCAACACGATTTCCTATAATCACCACAGCAGGGAAAGAAGTAGTAAGTCCAACATTCCCATTTAAATTCTTACACCTGAATGTGACATGTCTCTTTTGTTCACATCTTACTGGTCTAAGAATACACAGCCACATTTAACATCACATAGCATCCTTCTGAAAACTTTGATGATGAATACTTTTAATACATGTTACGTACGTTAAACACATTTTTCATGAAAGAGAAGAGTAATCCCTCTCATCAGGCGAAACCAGAACAACCTTTGTAGATTTCATTCTGTATTCTACCATTCACACGTTGCTCAAGAACAGTTGTTTCTTTTATGTGTCTTACATTGCTTCTTTTATTCTAGCAGATCTTTTTATAATTTTCACTACTATGTGTTGCAAATTCTTAGTCTCCAGTTATGCACTTGACGCTTATACTTAAGAACCATATCAAAATTGTGTTATGAAGGGAATATTCAGTGCTGTGTTAGAGTCAGCATTTTCTGGCCCCTGAGATCTGAGAACTTCCCTATACTGTTCAGTGACATCATCCTGGTGGGTTGATATCAGCCACAGTGAGAGTTTTTACACCATGGAAATCAACACAAGCTACAACTCACATTTGTTTGATTTTCCCAGAGAGCTAGTATTTAATATGTACTAACACCCCCTTAAGAATATTGCTCCCTCCCATGTACTCTGTAATATCCATGGGAAATGGAAGAGTTATTATCTTCAACTGTAGAACAGAGAAATAAGAACAATAAAAAAGTTCCTAAGACTATGAGCTAAGTGTCAAGTCAGAAAAGCGTATCTAAACCATTAAAAAGGACAAAAGAGCTGATGGTGAGAGACCCAAAAGAAATGGGGAAGAAGGCCAGTGAAGTTTTAAGAACACTTCCTAGTGTGAGTTTGCCTTAATGAGTAGGTCCTTTAAAAGGGTTCCAAAGTAAAAACAAACAAAACAAAACAAAACAAACAAAAAACCACATTACTATTACTAAAAGCATCAGAGTTTTGTTCATCCTATGATCACTCAATACTGAACAATAAATCAGGAGTGATTTAGTTCAGTTTATTAGAACTTCTACACTTAAAATGATTCCAGGTTGAATTAAAAAAAATAGATTCTGTGACACATTTTGTGTTACTGTCTTTATCTCACTGTAATATAATCTATATATTTACCCTACCAGACTGAGGTTTTGGGTGTGTGACAGTTGTATCCTAGACAGCTATTTATACCCTGGAAACTGAAGCATAGATGGCATCTAATAGAAGTGTTAAACTGACCTAAATTTAAAACTGTTATGGTTGCAGCTTGTCAGACGTGTTCCAGTTTACCTATTTTAATTCAAATATCCTATAGGTAATGCTGGATAAAAACACATAAGCTTTAGGAAGATAAGCATTTGTATGAAAGTCATGAAAGATTATAAAAGTTTTGTTTAACCTAACCCTGAGACCTCTATTAGGAAAATAACCTTGTCCTCTAATGACTCTCTCATTGGGACTTTGTTGGATTCGGATTACAAGATCCAGTAGAAAAAAAGAGATCATTCATCAGGGTAACTTCCGAATTCCTAGGAAGGATCACAGAATGTAGCACTAATGCAAACACTGGGATTTCCTTAAGGTTGAACAAAGATGCAAACTCCATCAACAAAGTGGTAAGATTTCTTGCCTAATTTATATCAATTTAAAAATGACATTTAATGATAAAAAATGCAATGTTACTAAGAAAGAAGAACAGTATGTATCATTTATAGTAACTTTTTCTCAGATTAACCTCTAGTTCAAACTATTTACCACGACTATGCCATGGAACTCCCATGATTGACTTCCAGTTTTCTCATAGTATGGGAGACCATGGGCTACAGAAATCCATTTGGGCTTGTCTACTATGACTGTTACTAGGGAAACAATGGCCCCTCTTGGACCAAAAGATGGTTTTAGAGCCACTGTGTCAAGATTTTGGCTATAAAATTTTCAGAAGAGCCAAGGCAGCCAAAATTGATTCTGCCTTTGGATTCAATATATAAGAACACTTGTAATGCATCAAGGATGCAGAAACCTAAGTCTCCTTGGGATTATGTATGAGCCATTGTAGGTAGGGAAGTGCAAGTTCATAAAAGAAGGAAACAAAAGATCTATTCTTCTTCTGTCATTTTATGATCTAAAACAGGCTTTTTTGTTTGTTTAAAAAAAGAAACTCTGAAGAAATATATGTATAAATAAGACAGAGCAGGTAGCTGTCCACATTCTCAAGCTACACATTTTAAGCAGTGCATGATAGGAAGTATTTGGTACTTAACACATTTTTCCTACAGGACTTCTTGGTAAATAATAAGCAACATTCCAATGATTACAGGGACACACATAGAGTCTAAAAACACTTTCCTTGAGAGAAGCATGATTATGTTTGAGACAAGAAATACAAAATAAAATACTTTGTCTTCCTTTCCTTTAAGCCCATAAAATTATGTTAAATTGTCTTTCATATGGGGGGGGGGAGAAATAGTCCTACCACTAATGTACATTATTTATATCATAAGTATGTAAGTCTCCCTATTATATAAAACCTCAAATTAATGGTCAAGCTCATTTTGAGAAAAAGTAGCATATCAGATAGTAATTAGATTTTCTTCAATATTTATAATCTTTTGTCTTAAGGAAGTATGGTTTGTATTTTATAGCAAACCACATCATATAAATAGGAAACAGACATACTTTAATGTTTATTTTTTCAGCATAACAAACAAAGGAAGATAAATTACCCATCTCTTGTGAAGGAGTCCAAAAGTAGAGATACACAGAGGTCTTGCAAATCTTTTGCTAAAGGAAGATAGACTATGAAAGAAAATGCACTAAAGTAATTTGTATTGATATGTTTAAGAATTTTTGGGCTAGGTAAAGGAATATAAGACAAAAGGGAATTTTTTTTAAATGGAAGTGAACTGAAAAAAGTCACCTTAAACACAAAGTCTAAGATATCTCTTATGAATATTTCAACAGGTAATATATTAAAATGGGTCAGAAAGTAGCTTCAAGGACAAGTTCAAATTAAACTGAGTTTTTTTATCTTGAATTTAATTTCACTAATTATTTTAATAATTGAAGATGTTATCTAAAGCAAGTTGTAAATCAGCTAATTATTTACTCTGTTTATGTTTTCTATCAAATTATGCATTTCAATTGCTATAATAAATATTACCTTTAGGGAGATGCGGGTGTAATGTCTATGTAACATTAACTAGAACAAAATCAATTCAGTATCAAATAAAGCAGGTGTACAATTACAGTGGTTAATTTGGAAAAAAAAATATATAGCATGTGTATCACATATATATCTTAATAGTCTTAGCAAAATAAAAGTATAGAAAACTTAATTCAGTTTAAACTGGCACTAAGTCTGCCTTTTCCAGACTCAGGGCTATCTTTAGAAACTCTAGATTTGGCCCTTCTTTTCATTCTACTCTCTTGCTTCTCTTCAAGTGTTGATCCCACTTTCCCCTTCTTTTTCTTATAATCACCAATTATTTCATCAAAACTTTCAAACCCAGACAACGCAGCTTCCTTTATCTAACTTTTTCACCACTGTAGACTTGGCCACACGCACTAGGGAATAAACAAGGAAACCACTGTGTGTGCATGTACGTACTAGAGAGAGGTAAATAGCTGGGCCCAGGCCAACTTGTGTTTCTTGGTAGGGGTAGGGACTGTTAGCATCAGGTAAGTAGAAGGAAATTAGGCCTATTGAAGGCATCAGAAAATATGACATAGGATGGAAAAACTACCTTAATGTAGTGATGCGAACAGGCCTATGAAAACTACTTGTCTTTAAACAACATGCATTTACATAAGAATATCCTGGAAATGCAGAGACCAGTTAAAAAGGATATTACCTTAGCATTAGAAAGTTGGGGAAAAAATAAAGGTCCATTTTATTTCTTAAGTTTGGTGTGAAATCTTTTGGGTCCTTTATTGCTGAAATATATTTCGGTCTCTGACCCCTTAGAAGTGGACTCAGAGGAGGGCCTTGCATCACTGAAATTAATTTAATTTTCCAACAAATATTGTTGAGCACTTACTGTTTCATGTAATGGGAAGAAATACAAAGCACTTGCCCCAAAGTGCAAATATGTAATAATCATATATTCTATTACATACTGAAAGAACACAGAAAAGGGACTGCCGACCTAGTCTAAGTGGAGAGACAATTTCCTCTACAACTTAGAAAACATCATGGTGGTATATTAATTATCCATTTAAATTATCTGAGATAATTTTTTCTGGATATTTTCTTTAAATAATTCCACATAAGAGATTATTTCTATCTCTAATATAGAAGATTGATGTTCAAAAGATTAAACCTAGAGATATTAAAAGAAAAAGCTTTTCTTTCAATATGTATAAATACATATATAAATATGATTAAAGAGATTTGTCTTTGTCTTCCAATATTACAATTGTACCATCTTCCTTTTAATTCTTTAATATAGGACAACATGGGTCACTTTAAAAAAAAACTGGTATTAAGTGACACTCTTAGTAAGTAGCAATCAGATTCAAACCTATGTAGAAAATCTTGAAGAGTAAGTCTCTTAATATCACTGTAGCTCAGTCTGTTCCCTACAAAAGGGATTTATAGTGCCTACAATACTGTATTGGTAAAAGAACTAGGAAGACAATAGATGGAAAAAACATCTTTATTGCATGGCACATAGTGGAAACTCTGTGCACCTACGTATTCCTAAATAAGTTTATTACAAAAAATGATGACAAAACCCAAGTCACAGTTCTCATTTATAATTGCACCAAAAATTAAGTAAATAAATAACCTAGGAATAAGCTTAAGGAAGTGAAATGCCTGTACTAAAAAAAACTATAAAACATTAATGAAAGGAATTGAAGATGTCACAAATGGAAATATATTCCATGCTCATAGATGGGAGTATTGATATTCTTAAAATGTCCATACTACCTAATGCAAAGATTCAATGCAATCCCCATCAAAATGCCAATACTATCTTTTATAGAACTAGACCAAATAATCCTAAAATTTGTAAAAAAGCACCAAAGACCGTGAATGCCCAAAGCAATCTTGAGGAAGAACAACCCTGGGGGTGTCATAATCCCAAATTTCAAGATATACTACAAAGCTGTGATAATCAAAATAGTATGATACTGGGGCACCTGGGTGGATTAGTTGGTTAACTACCCAACCCTTGATACTGGCACAGGTCATGATCTCATGGTCCATGAGATCGAGCCTGAAGTCAGGCTCTGCGCTGACAGTGCAGAGCCTGCTTGAAATTCTCTCTCTCTCTGCCTCCCTCCTTCTCTCTCTCTCTTTCTTTCTCTCTCTCAAAATAAATAAATATTAGTATAGTACTCACACAAAAATAAACAGATACATCAATGGAACAGGATAGGGGGACCAGGAATAAACTCCAAATACTGGAATAAATAAGAATAAAACTGGACCACTTTCTTATACCATACATAAAAATAAATTCAAATTGGACTAAAGACCTAAATGTTAGACTTGAAACCATAAAACTTCTAAAAGAAAACATAGGCATTTATCTCTTGGACATCAGTCCTAGCAATCTGTTTCTGAGTATATATCTTCAGGCAAGGCAAACCAAAGCAAAAATAAACTATTGGGACTATAAAAATAAATTATCAAAATAGTTTTTTCATAGCAATGGAAAACATCAAGAGAACAAAAATTCAACTTATTAAAAGGGATAAGATATTTGTAAACCATACATATGATAAAAAATTAATATCCAACATATATGAATAACATATACAAGTTAACACCACCAAATAACCCAATGGGAAAAAATGGGCAGAGGACCTCAATTGAGTTTTCTCCAAAGAAGACATGCAGACATGTTCAACATCACTAATCATCAATGAAATGCAAATCAAAGCCGTAGTGAGATATCACCTCACATTAGTCAGTATGAGCAGTATCAAAAATACAAGAAATAACAAGTATTGGTTATGATGAGGAGAAAAGGAAACCTTCATGCACTGTTGGGAATATAGTTCAGTGCAACCACTGTAATAAACAGAATGGAATCTCCTCAAAAAATTAAAAAAAAGAAATGCAATATGAACCAGTAATTCCACTAGTGGGCATTTACTCAAAGAAAACAAAAACACTAATTCTAAAAGACATGCACCCTTATGATTATTGCAGAATTAGTTATTATAATCAAGATATGGAAGCAACTTCAGTGTCCATCCATTCAGATGAATGGATGAAAATGTGGTCTTTATACAAAGAAATATTACTCAGCCATACAAAGAATGGAATCTTGCCATTTGTGACAACATGGATAGACATAGAGATCATTATGTTAAGTGAAACAATTCAGACAGAGGAAGACAAACAACGTACCATTTCATTCCTATGTAGAATCTAAAAAAAACAAAACAAAAAACCAGAAACAGACCCATAGGTACATAAAACTGGTGGTTGCCTGAAGGAAAGAAGTTGGGAGAGGGGCAAAATAGGTCAAGGGGAGTGGGAGGCATAGGTTTCCAATTATAGAATGAATAAGTCACAGGGATGAAAGGTACAGCACAGGGAACATAGTCAATGATATTGTAATAGCATTGTATGGTGACAGATGGTAGCTACACTTGTGGTGAACATGACATATAGAGTTGTCAATCACTATATTGTACAGATGACACTAATGTATCATTGTCAATTATATTTAAGTAAAAAGTTTTTAAAGTTATAGTTTTCTTCTTAGGGTTGATTGACTCTGAAGCACTGGCTTAGGAGAGTCCCTTTGGAGTTGTTCCTTAAAAAAAAAAAAAAAGTGGAGGACCTCAGTGTTATAATCAAAAGCATCTGTGGGTTCAGTGACATTTGGAAATGGTTACCATTTATATACTATTTTATTAGTATACTTTTAAATAGATATTAGAAATATAAGAGTCTTTAGGAATACTACTACTGAACCTTCAGGCACAAATAATTGCTCATCTGGAGACAAACACTATTATCTTCTTTCCAAGAACCTGACCAGATAGCCCATTTTCCCTTCAGTTAACTAGCTTTAGGATCTTCTGGAAACATTGCCCACCTAAAGGGAATGCCTTCCCCTTTCTAATGCAGAACTTCAGGTCCTAAATAGGTTGGAAAAATGGCACCATGTCCCTGACAGATTCCCTTTATCTTCACATGTTCGGTATAGCAGAAAATTTTGCTATGCAATGACACCACTTTGAATAATCCTATATTAAAGTTAAATTGTTAATTGCTTTTTTAGTATTATAAAGTTGTACTTGCTTTAAGATAATCGCTATAAAATAAGTTCAGGATGTATTATTAGAAAAGGGGACTTAGTTGTTTTCTTGTCAAATGCTAACAAGTGTTCTCACCATGTCAGCCAGATCTAGAAATGAACCTGCTTTTATGCCCTATATTTTCTGTGGCTCAATGGAAGCTCACCTATTCCTGCAATAACCATGTTACATTCAGAGCATTGACTTGTGAGTGGTAATTATCCAATTTGTTAATTCATCAAGGGGGATTAGGTGGTAGCCTAGACAGTATTGTATTGAAGAACAAACATGGTATGGGGGATCCAGAGCCACTTAGGTACAAACCTGTTAGAAATCAAGGTAAGCGTCAAGAAACCAAGAAATATGCAAACTCTGCATCAGACAAGGCAAACACAAGGTTCCATAGGTAAGTTAAATGCACACATAATCAAATACAACTTAAAATGAAAAACATATATATTATTAGTCATAGCTTTGACCCCCAAATCAAAGGCAGGAGGCTAGGCATGTCATTATTTCTAAACTTTATGTAGCAGAGTTTAAATAAGTTTAGATTATAAAAAGGGTGACCTAACTTTATCCCCCACCACTACCCAGCCAAGTGGGAGTTCTGCACACACATTCAGATACACATACCATTATCAAAAAGAGGGAAGACAATGTTTACTCGCTCCTACAGGTTCATTTGCTCTCAGGGACCTACAGTAGTTCCAAGCCCAACTAAGTGAGAGAAAAAGGGAAATAGCCCTAAGAAGGGTCTTGGTACTCCCATCCTCCACTCTGGCATAGACAAAGGGAGAAAGAGTAAGTAACCTACTAGCAGCTGTGGTCCAACTGGTGCCCTGAAATAAAGTTAATATTTTTTTTTTACTTTATGGTTGCATTAGTTTACTATTTCTGACATAAGAAATTACCACAAGTTTAATAGGTTAAACAACAAAAAAATATTATCTTACAGTTCTGTAGGTCAAAGATCCAATGCTGCTCTCACCAAACTAAAACCAAGGCATCGATCAGCAAGCCTCCATTCCTTGGTGGAGGTTCTGAGGGGAATCGTTTTCTGCTCCTGGATTGTTGGCAGGATTCAGTTCCTTGAGGGTTTAAGACAGACCCTTTGTTTTGTTTTTTCTGTCAACTACTCCCACTTCTAAAATCTGCTCACATTCCTCGTCTCATGATGTCTCTCTCCATCTCCAACACCAGCAAGTGCGGGACTAGTTCTTTCACACTACCTTCCTACATCTTGTTTCTCTGCTCTAGCAAGGAGGGTTCTCCACTTTTTAAATACTCTTGTGATTCAATTGGGCCCACCTGGATAACACAGCCTACTTTCCCTATTGCAAAGTCAACTAATTAGCAAATGAATTTCAGCTGCAATCTGAATGCCTTTTTGGCATTTACAGTAACATGTTTACAGTTTTGAGAGATTAGGATATGGCCATCTTTTGAGGGCTATTATGTTCCTTATGAAAGGAGTAGATATAAGAATATATATAAGTATATATACATCATATATATATGAGGAAAAAGAAGGTGAACATAAAGAAACCTTGAATTCTTTGCTTGGATTTCTTCTACACCAGGTGCTGGCTGTTGGAATTTGAGAAAGCTACTTAAATTCTCTGAACTTCAGTTTCTCTTCCTCTTATATCAAAAAACTAACACTTACCACAGTGAAGGTTTGTGGGGGCCAAGCAGGTATGGGGGGCAAAGGTGTGAAGAAAGAGGGTTGTTTGTGGCAAACTGTGGCAAACTGAGAGAGAGAATGTCTCACCCAAAGAATTTAAATTCCAAAATTTTGTTTAAACATTTTTCCTGACAAAATACATCTGTAAGACATATTAGGCAAAACTACCATTTTGAGGTGTTTGACTCAACTCAAAACTGTCATGAGACCTAAGTGAAATGAATGTATGTAAGATATACAGTATATAATAGGTATTCCACCCATTTTAGTTTGCTTATTTCCTAAATAGGTTGCCCTAACAGTGTTTATTAGGTTTTTGACTGTGGAAGATCATTTCATTCATTTTTTTTTCCTTAAATTACTACCCATGTCATGCCATTCTCTAACCATCTGGGTTCCTTTTTACATGCTTCTAAACACATCCTTCCAAATATGTGGCCTTGAAAATCCCTATAGTGGCTCATAAGTCCCATCAATCACATCCAATCATGTGTATATTCATCCATGGAACATAAACATGAGAAAATGGCCAATATTCAAAATAGCCTTTTATAGATCTCATTTCATTATTCTCTTTGTTAGTTTTCTAATGTTTTTCTAATCCTCTTTTCTTATTAGTATCACTGTAGATGCTAATGTCATATCATTTTGACAGCATTGCTTATTCATTTCACCCTTATTTTCTAATGATTCATAAAAGGATTTTAAATTGTGTAGAGGCATGTTTAATAGGGACTATTTTTCTCATCCAATTATATACTACAGCCTGCATATGTCATAGATATTAAGAAGTGTTATTACATGTGTATTATCAGTTCATTTATATATTTTTAGAGATATGTTACATGGCTTAGAATTGTTATAAATGAACTTCATGTAATATCACTATGATTAAAAATGAACTTACACCTGGGAACCTGGGTCACTCTGTTCGTTAAGCATCCAACTCTTAATCTACCTCAGATCTCAATCTCAGGGTCGAAATTTCAAATCCTGCATTGGGCTCCAAGGTGGGTGTGAATCCTGCTAAAACAAAAAGCAAAAACAAAAACAAAAACAAAACTTAGGTCAAAGATTAGATACAATCATGATTATAAATTTTTACATGGGAATATAGAGCATTTTCCTCATTTTTTTAAAGGTTTTACTTTTTAAAAAAAGTAATCTCTACACCCAATGTTAGGCTCCAACTCACAACCCCAAGATTAAGAGTCGTATGCTCCACCAACTGAGCCAGCCAGGTACCCCATCATTTTGATCATTTTTGAATGTTCTCCAAATTGAAGTGTCTTTCAGGAAACAGCTCTTTCCATCTTTGGTCATAATAAGACAGAACAAGCTAAGAGATTAAGGACAGTAAGCTAAATTCTTGAGATCTTTTGTGCCTTCATTAGAGACATACAAATGAAAGACAAACTTGAATTAACTACTCAATACCAGGCATACAGTGAAATATTATAACAGACTTTGTAGTTTTCTTTCTTTCTTTCTTTCTTTCTTTCTTTCTTTCTTTCCTTTTTTCCTTTTTTCCAATAAGTTAGAGATATTATAACAAAATTATTTTAAATAAGATTTATAGGCACCATGTCAGATTTGTTACATTTCAAGAAAGAAGCTTATTCAATAAGAGAGATGATAAAGGAAAACACTAATACTAAAGGGATGAATTGTTTATCCTGAAGGAAGGAGAAGAAATTATCTATGGTTAATAGAAACTTGTTGGACTTTTACTAAATTTCATTTCCAATCATGGGTTTTATTTGATTAGGACATTTAAATTTTGCCTTTATTCTGGGATTAGAAGAATAGTAAATAGCATGGTTAGGAAAATAATTTACATCTAGGTTTAAATTCATACTAAACTATGTTTTCAATTAATCTGGAGAGGGTAACCATATACGTTTAATGTCATATCTAAAATATATTTGCGAGTGAATGAGGGCATTAATAATCATATTGGTATGATAGCTGGAAATTCAGATTGTCCTTATCAAATTGGACATATGTATGTTCTGTGCCCTTTCTTGCCTCAAGGTATTTACAAATATCATTCCCTCTTTTGAATTATCCTATCCCACTACTCCCAGATTTATCACCTAGTCTATGCATCTTTCTATAACCTACCTGCTATTTTCAGACTATGTGCGATGTCCCTGATGGGGTTTCTTAGAGTATACCATAATAACCATATTATAGCATGTATCATCCATTATTGTATCATTTGTTGTTCTATTTACCCTATAGACCACATGGAAATGAAAGTGTAGAGCTTTGGGTCTTGCTCACCATTATTATCTCCATGCCATGGCATAATATCTAGCCTAACAATCATTAGTCTGCTGTTAACATAGCTGGTTCCCACTTCTGAACTGTAAATACATAGGTACTATTGGAGTCCTATTGAGTGAGAACTATTAAATTAGGAATATTTCTACTCTCTCCCTTTGGAGTAAGAATAACAAGATACTTCAATTTCTATAGCCATCCTTGAACGCTCTAAAAATAAGCTAATTTAAGATAGGAGAAAACAAGGATTATTTAGCATTTCAGAATTATTTGTGAGCCTCACTGTCTCATGTTAAGCAGTTCTCTCTACATTTCCCCAAAACCCTGGGGAACAATATGGAGAACAAGCTATTGTGCTGGGCAACATGTTTTATTTAGGTAACTAGTGATGGATGTTGGGTAACTGCCTATACTCCACCCCTTCATTGTCACCCCAGGACTTTATGTGGATGTTGGGATGAATGACACATGGGCACCAATGGATGTGAAATAAAGAAATAAAATTTATTACTTACATAGTAAATATCTAAGATGTTCCCAAGGAGAAGGGCTCAAGTTTCGTCTGGAGTGAAACAAAAAAAAGATCAAGGGGGGAGGATGACACTGGTTTTAATTGTGGGTAGGATGTGGGACAAGAATGAAGGTTCCCTGAGCAGGCTGCAACATGCATGGTTTGCACTTCCTGCCCACACCATGGGAGAAAGCATAAAACGTTCTTATAAATTTGTTCAGTGTGAAGTAAAAGGGCCTGAGTGAGGAAGGGAGGAATTTGAAAACTGTTAGTGATGAAACATCAAAAATGGAGTCTTAGTCTATATTACAGAAAACAAAGCTAATTCTGTCTTTAAAGTTTACAAAAAAATGGATTAATTATCTCATTGATAGACACTTTGATAGGAATTAAGAATAAAAATATTATAGGAGCGCCTGGGTGACTCAGTTAAGTGTCTGACTGTTGATCTTGGCTCAGGTCATGATGTCACAAATTCGTGGGTGCAAGCCCCACATTCAGGCTCTGTGCTGATGGTGCAGAGCCTCCTTGGGGATTCTCTCTCTCCTCTCTCTCTGTTCCTCCCCTACTCGTGCTTTCTGTCTCTCAAAATAAATAAACTTAAAGAAGAAAGAAAAATAGAAAAAAAATTAGAAAACAGAAAATATTTGGCAGTGCATCTATTCTGTTTTCACCATGCATGTGATGAACTCATTTCTCATACAGTGACATTTAATCCTTGTTATAATTATGTATCATGACCACATTACAGCTAAGAAATCAAAGTGCAGGAATGTGACATGACATAAACAAGGTCATACATATACAAGTCAACCTAAGCATCAAGATATATAACCCAAAGCATGTGACTACCACATCATACAGACATTTGCTCACTCAACTTACCGATGGGACCATCCTGGGTTAAAAACCTAAGTTTTCTCTTCTCAGTGTAGAACATCTGAAGACTCTTAATGTCTTCTACACCTTGCAGAAGGAGAGGTGGATGAATTCAGTATCTTTTTTTAGTTCTTAATGCCATACCTGACCATCGTGTAAGGTCACTTTACCCATTCTTCTGTTTCCAAGAAGCAAAATACTTTCAAGACCTACATTATTCAAGACACTACTGGTTTTTAAGTGTTACGTAACCAGACTAATTGTGTCACAATAAGAGTAAGGGAGAGCACATTGTGCTCGGAAAAAGATTGTTAAAACAGGACAGGCAGCACCTATGCTGTAAATCAAATTTTGTCTCATGCCATGCAATATTCATACTGATTCCCTAATTCAAACTTAGGAACATATTTCTTTCCTTTGTTTCTATACCTGAGAGATCTCTTAATGTGTAATTCCACTAAGTAAATACACACTGATTCCATGTGCTCTCAAAGTGTCATTAACATACAGTATACACAACCTGTTCAACTCCTCTCTGAACTGTACTAAAAATAAATGCAGAGCAGTTATTGTAATTATAGAGTAAATATAACAAATTGACATAATTATAATTAAATCCAGGAAAAGTGGTGAGCACTTTAAAACATACAAAATTAATTCAAGACCCTTATTTGTGGTTAAAAATTCTCTCCTTGAAGAAGCAAAATATTAACTGAGAACTTAGAAGCAGAAAATCAAAAGCTACGAAGCAACTTTCCCTTTATAGGGCAAGAACAATGATCCATAAGCCAAATTTGAGCTCTATGCATGTTCACCCAGTTTACATGAAAATGGTGTAAAGTGGCTCTTTCATGTTAGGGTTTTGCCTACCTCTATAATGTGAAATATAGATGTGAAAGGAATATTCAGATAAGAAAAACAAGGTTAAAAACACACATTCACATATAATTGTATCTCTTGTATCTCGTTATTGAGTTTCTAGTAAAATTGTTGGGCCTGAGTTATCTGAACACTTGTCTCAAGTCCTTAAGACACTTTGCATGTAAATATAGGTATTATGTACAGCCTCATTTTTGCAAGGATTTTTTTTTTCTAGGTAGTGTTGTTTAAAACTTTTCTTGAAAGTAGTATAGCAAAAACAAAAACAAACAAACAAAAAACACTTTTCCTGGGCTTTTCCTTCTCTTCTCTGAGACTGATTTTTTGGGTGCCCAATTTCTCTGGGTTTACTATGGTCTTATGGAAGGGAAAGACTGCTACCCTGGCGGGTACTCAGTATGTTGTTTTGCAGTGACACACAGAACTTCATTAAAGCTAACTTTGTCAGTATGAAGTTGATTACAGATAACTTATCCTTTCAAAAGACTGCACTTTAAGATTGATATAAATAATATGTCATGAATAGTACCTGCAGATTGTCTACTACAACAAAGATCAATACAGTATATGATCTGTAGAGCATACAGTAAATGGATGCCAGTGATTAAAGGGTATCTCATGGACATACTTTCAAATGAAGATTTCAAAGGCAAGGGCTAAGGACAGAAGGAATGCACAAAGTAAAGAAGCTGAGAGTAAAAGAATGAGGATGATTGGTAGAGAGAGACTTAAAACATGTATTTTTTAATAGATACCCATGAAAGTTGGACACAGATAAATGGTAACTATGATGAGTTTTACTGAACAATTCTTTGTGCATCATTAAATATGACGAAGAGATGAGTACAACGTCTAACGATAAATCTAAGTGTATCAGGAATGATGGATGAGGGTAACTGGATTTTTAATTTTTGAGGAACCTCCACACTGTTTTCCAGAGTGGCTGTACCAGTCTGCATCCCCACCAACAGTGCAAGAGGGTTCCTGTTTCTCCACATTCTCACCAATATCTGTTGTTTCCTGAGTTGTTAATTTTAGCCACTCTGGTGCAAAAAATTAAAAATACAATTACCCTATGAGCCAGCAATAACATTAGTAGGAATTTATCCAAAGGATACAAGAGTCATGATTCAGAAGGACATATGTACCCCAATGTTTATAGCAGCTCTAACAATTGCTATCAACAATTTCCAAGTTATAGAAAGAGCCCAAATGTCCATCAACTGATCAAGGATAAAGAACATATGGTTTATATATACGATGGAATACTACTCAGCAATGAAAAAGAATGAAATCTTGCCATTTGCAATAATGAGGATGGAACTGGAGAGTATTATGCTAAGTGAAATAAGTCAGTCAGAGAAAGACAGATATCATATGTTTTTACTCATATGTGGAATTTGAGAAACTTTAGCAGAGGACCATGGGGGAAGGGAACAGGAAAAAAATAGTTTCAAACAGAGAGGGAGGCAAACCATAAGAGACTCTTAGAGAACAAACTGAGGGTTGATGGGAGGGGAGGGGTAGAGGGGAAAATGGGTGATTGGCATTGGGGAGGTCACTTGTTGGGATGAGTACTGGGTATTGTGAGCAAGTGATCATCATGGGAATCTACTCCCGAAGCCAAGAGCACACTGTGTACACCGTATGTTAGCTAACTTGACAATAAATTATGTTTAAAAGAATAATAAAAAAATAAAGGTCTATTACTTTGTCAAAAAGAATTATGGATGAGGAACATGTGACATAGAGACAAATGTCACTGAATTGTCAAGAACTGATTTTATGAACTCTTTGTATATAATATGACATAGGGAATTAAGGGGATTAAAATAAATTTGTAAACACATTTCAAGGCAATTTCTTGGGCATTTTGTGATAGGAAAGATATTTTATAAATTTTTGTTCATTACTCAGCCAAGGGAAACTGCTCAGTCAGTAATGTCACCAGCAAATAAAAAATAGTATAAAATAACAGTAAGAAATATATTTAGCTATATATTTCTGATGGTTTTTAATCAATGTACTTTTTGTAATATAATAAACAGTGTAGATGTAAAGAACAATTAAATTTCAATGATGAGATTTCCTCAGTCTTGATCTCAGGGAATTTTTACTTGTTCAAATTGTTAAACTACTTTCCACTCTGGAGAGACAGTCTCTCCAGACTGATTTCTCAGATGTTTTAGAAGATCCTCAAAACTTGTAATATGTTCTTAGCATTCACATTTGAAATCAATTCATGGAATCTGGTAGTTCAGAGAAGGCATAGTTATCTCTGACAATACACTATTATCATATCACATTGTTTCCTCCTTGTCCTCAAGGTCTCTTCCTTCTGTCTCCTATGTAAAAAGCTGAAATAGTGTTCCAAAATTAAAAAAAGGAAAAAAAAAAAAAAGCTTCTCACTTCTCATTTAAAAACTAATGAAGTTTTCCACTAGGCACATAACTCCGATTTATCATGATCAATGCGACTTCTGTTTTGGGGGTACACAACTTTTTTAAATGATTGCTTTGTAATATGCTATTATGGCAAGTGCCATGGCGGGCATCTCTGACCATAATGAGTTGAACTGGGCAGAGTTGGCAGAGGACTTTCTTTTAAGAGACATTATGTTTGTTTTCATTAATATTGTCTCCTACCGCCTGTACTATTATATATATTTTTCCAGGGCTGGAGAGTTGTATTCCATAAACTCTTTCTACCAGAGGGTATGTGAGATGTTAAATATATAGGAATGTCATATATTGTTCCAAGAAGGGAACCTACACAGACCATAAAAAATATAAAGGTAGATGAAAAGTCATTTGATATAAACTCTTATTTCACTCCTTGAAGGCATGAAGAACTCAGGCATAATATTCAGGATGCTGCAATAACCTTCTATTTGGTGTGGGTATCGATGACCTTTGCAGCAAAGGATGCTGCTAATTTAATAAAGTAATCTAGTTACTCTTAAAAAAAAAACTGAGGGAAGAAATGAGGAACTATGACAAAAGGGAAATGAGGAATAAAAAGGAGGGAAGAAAGAGAGTGAAAAAGAGGAAAACAACCAAAAAGGAAAACTATCTAGTTTGATGAATACTTTAGCAATTCGATCAATTGATCCCTTCTTGCAATAATCAAAGGAGGTAAGAGTTATTATCTTTATACTGCAGATGAGAAATTGAGGTTAGACTAATGTTTTATTTTTCTCATAGTGACATTAATTATAAGTGGCATATAAAGGGCCTAGCCTCAGGCTTTTTGTAAAAAGTACATGGACTTTTCCACTCTACCCCAGGGTAGATTATGGAATCCCGTGGTGAGTAAGAGTTAAGAGCTGGGGACTGCCTTGGGTAACCCTCTGTGGTTCTTATGCAAAATAATGTCTCTTCCATCATTTAGGTATCAACAATTTATTAATCCAACTGAGAAAGTAGTAGAAGACACTGAGATACGTTACGGAAGTTTCTGTGAGACATTTAGCCTAATTATCATTGTCCAGCAACAGTTCTCTCACAACTGACTTTCACTCTGCTTTGAGTTTAAAACTAAATTTTTTGTGTTATGTAAATGGAATATACAGACCTCAGTGATACATAAAATGAGCTGAACTTCAGGTATCAGGCTCATCTTTTCCACTTGAAAAGAAAATTTGCAAATTGAGATGAAAAGGAAAATTTCAATTTTGATAACTTTGTCAGTATTCTCCCTAAAGTTAAAGTTGCCTAAATTAATTTTCAAGGCCCAAAAATATTCTGAATAAAAATATTTTGTGAAAATTATTTATATTCCTTACTTCTTTAATTGAAAGCAGCCTGTGAGAAAACAAGCTTTTCCCAATACTTCATTGCTCCTGTAGTCCCAGGTTTAGACTGTTTTATTTAATCTGTAGGTCATTGACATTGTCATGATTGTAAAGAAATAATCAGCAAAGTATCTCAACGTAGACTTCATGCTGTGGAAGAACAGGGCAAGCAAGGGTAGATGGTCTAGGAAATGATGGTGTTCCTAGCATCACTCTACATTCTAGAGACATAAGATTTGCTAAAGAAGAGAAATAATCCCTCCCTGTACAGAGGCATAGTAAAAATTCATGAAAAAGAAGTTATGAGGGATGTCTGTGTGGCTCAGTCGGTTAAGCACCCAACTTTGATTCAGGTTGTGATCGCATAGTACATGAGTTAGAGCCCCATGTCGGGCTCTGTGTTGACAGCTCAGGGACTGGAGCTTGGTTCGGATTCTGTGTCTCAGTCTCTCTATGCCCCTCCCTAGCCATGCTCTATCTCTGTCTCTCTGTCTCTCTCCATCTTTCAAAAATAAACACTAAAAAATATTTTTAATATCTTTTTTAAAATTTTTATTTATTTTTGAGACAGAGAGAGACAGAGCATGAATGGGGGAGGAGCCGAGAGAGAGAGGGAGACACAGAATCCGAAGCAGGCTCCAGGCCTGTCAGCACAGAGCCCGGCTCAAACTCACGGACCATGAGATCGTGACCTGAGCCGAAGTCGGACGCTTAACCGACTGAGCCACCCAGGCACCCTTAAAAAATATTTTTAAAAAGGAGTTATGAAAACAACATCTAAGGATATGGAAGGTTAGAGAAGTATCCCCAAATGATTGACAAGATCTACAAAACATTCAGTTAGGGAAGGACAAATGACAACATATAAAGGAAAATAAAGAGGGTGAAAGGAAAAAAAAAAAGGACAATAAAAGCAGTCCCATGGAGACTGAGCACCATACAATAGATTTAGAAACAGAGAAATGACAGCAAAACATGGATAGCATATAATGTAAGTTATAGAATGTGAAAATGAAGGAGAGAAAACTACCAAAGAATAATAGGACAAGAAAGAAAAGGCCACAAATGAAAAAGTAGAAACTAATAATTATTTTCAGTGAAAACTGCATAGCCCTGGTATGAACTAAATACCATGCACCAGCAGTAGGAGCTCATAAACTGTCTTTCATTAACATAAGAGGATTCCAGAGAATAATAAAAAAGAAGGGGGAAGCATGCTAAGACTGCAAAAGCATGTCAGTGCTATAGCTGTTGTAAATAAGAAAACATGTACTAACTCCCTCTGTTACAGCAAAATCGATGGTTTTGAATAAATCTGCATTTCTGTGTTTATAATTTGCTATTTTTTGTAAATCACAATTATAATTGATCATTATTATGTTATGCTAATTAAAAAAAAACTAAAATAAAAAAATATGTCTCCACTTAAGAAACTGAACCAAAGAAGTTAAATAAAAAGTACCCAAATCTGCAAAGGCGTGCTAATTTCTGGTCACTAGACAGAGAAGGAGAGCCACTGATTGGATCTCCTGAGTCCATGTCTACCATGGGCAGAATGGTGCAGAAACTCTCAATGATGCTATTTCAAGAGCAACACTGATGTAATGATAAGACTGTTGGCCACTGGGGTAAGAGAATGAGAGCTCACATAATGATTTTTCCACAAGCTAGCTGTAAGACCCCAGGCAAATCTTTTTATCTTTATGATTTTGTCTCCTGAAGAATATACAGCAGTGTTATTATTTTTATAAAAGTTGAAGATATTTTTTATAGGGATGAACACACCAAAAGAAAACTAATTTTAATTCTCTTAACCTAAATATATAAAACCCCAATTTAGGGGGAGGCTTAAAATATTACCCTAAGATTAAATATCAATAGGATGCTGTAGCTTTTAAAACATCAGCAGGAACTCAAAGGATGTTAACTTTGTTGTCTTTGCCTTTGAAGACTGTATATCAACCTATTTTCTCCACATTTTACATGATGTTCAAACGTGAAATGAAGAAAAATAGTAGAAAATGCATTTTAACATACTAAGGGGTGTGTGTGTGTGTGTGTGTGTGTGTGTATCTTATTTTGAAATAATGTTTTTGAAGGCATTTGTCTGAAATTAATCTTTAATTAATCTGATCATGAAATTCTACCACTTTCGTCTTTCTCATGACTTCTAGTGACCCTTAAAATTCCAAATCCTGAGGTGCATGTGTGGCTCAGTCGGTTGAGCACTGGGCTCTCAATTTCCACCCAGGTCATGATCTCAGAGTTGTGGGATCCTGTCAGGCTCTGTGCTGAATGTGGACACTGCTTAGGATTCTCTCTCTCTCTCTCTCTCTCTCTCTCTCTCTCTGTCTGTCAACCTCTCCTCCAGTCCCCTGATCACACACATTCTGTCTAAGAAAAAAAAATCCCAAATCCTTACCAAGACTTTGCAGGCCTTATTAACATTGCTCAAATTGCTCAAGACTACATCTTTGACATCACTTTTTGTTCATTGCCCATTACTTCCTGGGATGTCATGTTGATCTTGTCTTCCCCAAACACTCCCATACATTCCTGAGGGATTTATACTGTGGTACTGCTTAGAGACTCTTCCATCAGATCTAATAAGGATTTTCCCTCAACTCATACAATCCATGTGGGTGTTTTTAATGTCATAAAACCAAGTCATGCATGCTATGTCTGCTCTCAATGAAAAACTGGTAAACTTTCTTGGTAGAATTTTAAAATTTATTTTTAAAATTATAATTCAAAGCCAGAAAATTAAGCATCTCATGTTACATAGTTAATTATTGCTCAGAATGGAAATTACAATTTCCTTAGGTAAAAAGAAGCTCTTGAAAATTATGAATATGACTGAACTATATCATTCAAGATTGTGACAAATAGTTGGAATTAATGTGTTTATACTTTTTTGTTCACTTTTTTTAATGTTTAAAAATTTTTGTTCACTTTTTTAAAAAGAAAATGTAAAGGTAGGATTTCATCTGTAGATCATAACAGTAGGATCATTTTTTGTTTCCTATAATCACATCGTACTGACTTCCTGTTTATGAAGAAGCTTCTCCCAGTTTCCCACCCATGAAGTATATTAGATAATATGATATGTAGTAGTGAAGGAAAAAAGCCAGAACTAATTATTTTTTCTTGTTATTGTTTTTGATGTCATTTTGTCTTTGCAAATAAACATTTTTTAAAAAGTTTACTTATTTATTTTGTGAGAGAGAGAGGGAGAGAGAGGGAGAGAGAGAGAGAAAGCGGGAGGGACAGAGAGATACATGAGAGAGAATCCCAAGCACACTTCACGCTGTCAGCACAGAGCTGACATGGGGCTCTACCTTACCAACTGTAGATCATGACCTGAGCCAAAATCAGGAGTCTGACCCTTAATGACCTGAGCCACCTAGGTGCCCCACAAATACACATTTCTTGAAGCAGGCCACAGTTGTATCTTAGATTTGGGATCGTCTCTCATATCCATGTTCAAGAGTTTCTTTAATCTGAAGCAGAATAGTTGAGAGAGAGAGAGAGACAGACAATGACAGATAATAACAAATAATAGAAAGAGGAGGGATAGATAGAAGAACAGGTCAGATAGGAAAATCATATTCAAATTCCTATCAAAGTTAGAGAACCATGGGGAAATTGTGGTGTACTCTATCTAGGTTCTCCAAATAACCAGGAAATCACATTACTAAGGCTGTGCCAATGGCAGAAAAAATAAAATGGGAGATATATGTATATAACATAAAATATATGTATATATTTATATGTTGTACATTAATATTATTATATATTAATATATTTAGATTAGTGTATTAGTATATAAACAATATATTATTAGTACTTATTTGTGTTATATATATTAAAGAATAGTTTTGGAAACAGCATTTGTAAAGAACACTGTTAGTTCTGCATATCTTTCATGTGATTATGAGGAACAGATATTAGCATAAATATGTAAATGCTACATTAATGGCATAAGAAAGTGCATTTATTATGCTTTTTGTAGGAATTGGAGCTCTCACATCACTGAATCAAAATGACTTACAGACTCATTCTCTGTTTTGCCGATTGTAAAGGTCACCTGAAGTACAAGAAGAGAGATTTGCTCAAAAATCTGAGTTTATTTGAAACTGAGCTCCTAATTATCTTAAATGTTGTATTATCCTGATTGCTTCTGAGAAAAACACACCCTTTTCATACTCTCCTGCAAACCTATCAGTAACAGTTTTTAAAATAAAGAGTACTTTTCACAACTGTGTGTGAGTTCATGTATGTGCCTGTGTGTTTAATTATTCCCTAATTGTTTTTTCCAGCAAATTTGGGGGAAATAAAACATCATTTTCATTCTGAGTCTTCAACCTATGTTGCCTCACTCATGACTTACACATGTCCAATTCGATATGTTAAAGACTGAAGGCTCACTCTTCTCTTGGTATGTTCTGATATGCACACCTAAGACAGGTGATTAAGAGGCTTGGATTTTCCATTAGAATTTCTATTCAGTTTGTCAAATGCTTGTGGCCATAGTCTAAGATATGATACCATAATAAAAAAAATATATCAGCCATATTTCCTGTACAGATGGTTGTGGAAATTGACATTCTAACACCCTATGGGTTGCCAATTTATGCATTTTTTTCCCAAAGAGGGCTGTTTAAAACATGAATAGTTCACAACTGATTAAAAGTATGCCTAATTAATTCACCTCTTCTTCTAAAGCTCAACATGAACAGTCTTAGGGACAAACTACTATACTGTATGTATTGTGTTAGGTGTTGAAGAGACCATGATGAATAAAAGCAGCCTATTCATGGGGTTTAAAACATAATAAAACATAGGAGTATATAAGCAATAAAAGCAATTAAATATTATGTGTCATGAAAGAACATAGAGGAAGGAATGCCCATAGTTATTGCTGGGAGAGAAAGTACTACACATTTCTTTCTTTTTCTTTCTTTCTTTCTTTGTTTCTTTCTTTGTTTCTTTGCTTCTTTGTTTCTTTCTTTCTTTCTTTCTTTCTTTCTTTCTTTCTTTCTTTTTTTAAGATTATTTATTCATTTTGAGAGAGAGAAAGCATGAGTGGGGGAGAGGCAGAAAGAGGGAGAGAGAATCCCAAGCAGCCTCCACACTGTCAGTCTGAAGCCTAAGGCAGGGCTCAAACCCACAAACTGTGAGATTATGACCTGAGCCTAAATCAAGATTTAGATGCTCAACCGACTGAGCCATCCAGGTGACCCCACATTTCTTAAATTAGGAAACATTCTTTAATCTTGAATCTAATCTTATTTCCTATAAAGTATCATGCCCTTCTAGCAAGGAACTCTGATAGTTTGTGCAAGGCTTGAAACTGTAAATTACCTGTTGTGCACGTTCACACACACACACACACACACACACACACACACACACAGACTGAGTCCCTTATTCTCTCTCTTTCTATCCCTTTTTTTCTCAACCCAAGATGGTTGGCCCAGCTCTTGTAGTTTTCTGCTATAAGTTAATTGTTCCACACTCTAGATCCTGGTATTCTAAGTTGCACTCACCAAAGAATGAAAAAAGACATATCTACCCTGAAAGAGCTCTTCTCTGAAGAAAAAACACAAATATGTACAGACAATACAGTAGAAATGTGGAAAATGCTATTTCAGAAACATGTACAGTCTTCTTTTAGTGTTCAGCACTGATTGAATAGCTTTATGAGGTCAGTGTAGGCTTGAAAAGATGACATTTGAGATGAATGTTGAACAGGTATGGAGAAATGGCCATTTGTTCTTCATCACTATGCCGTATACTAAGAGACTGGAATACAATGAGCATTGACCATTGCTTGGTTCACAGAGTAAGTCATTACATTATACGCTGCCCCTTCCCCCAAGGTGGTGGGCTTCTATGTGGTTAGATCAAACTTCCAGATTCTCTTCTCAACTTTTGTCTTCTACAATACATTTTGCTAAGTTTCTAACCTCATGCCAAGACTGGTCTAATTATGATTGTTATGAGCTCATTTTACTTTCACCCCTTCTCTCTCTAGTTAGGTATAGACACAACTATAAAGAGAGAAATTATTTAGGAAGCACATAAAAAATATTCATTCACAGCCTCAGTGTAAAATAAAATCTTGAGGGAAGAGATTCTTTTAATGTAGCTGAAGGGGTTATCTGAGCTCAAAATGGAATTTATCACACTTTCTCCTATGTGCTCTCCATTATCACAAGTTCTGAAAGACTATTGTGTTTGCCAGCATGCTTCACTTCTAGGTATTGGGATGTGATTGCCATTTTTTCCAATGAGAGCCCTTTATACAAGATCTGAAAGGTAAAAGGGAAGCAGAAAACATCAATGCTCCTCCAGCAGTGACAAGCATCCACATGGGCTTCCACAGATTTTTTTAACAACTAGGAGTTCCTTTGTAAATTATTTGCCTCGGCGCTACAGATAACTGCGTAGGTGGGATTTCTTATAGTTCCTGATCTGGGCAGTGACAGTAATTATGTGGCAAAAGTAACTTCCTAGTGTCCTGAAAACTAGTGTTGAGTGGGAAAAAATGACAACTTATGGCACCCTTGTTTGACTTCTATTATTTTATAAGCACCTATTTTTCTGATCACAAATTATCCTGTTTGAAATGTCTATAAGGGATTATATTTTCTTTACTGAACCTTGAGTATATGATTGCATATTTGCATCATGTTAGGATGATATTTTATTTGTGTAAAAGTGAATTCCTCTCTATATTAGAGTAAGCACATTCGCTTTAATAAAAATACATTCAGTATTTCATTAAAGCAAGCTTCTGTAGATTTATAGAATGTATCATGTATACATTTTTATTTATACTTTAGATCATGAATAAATACATTAAAATGAGTTGTATTTATAGCTTAAATATCATCTGTATATTGATCCAACCATGATTTCTGTTACAGATCTACATTTTCACTTATTATCAAATAGCTCTATTAGGATAATACAAAAGCACCCTAAACTCATATGGTCAAAACTGAGCACAATGATTGATATTCAATGTACCCACTTATGTAAGCCAAAAGCCTAGGAATTCTTCTTCATTACTGGGAGCCAATCATTTAGACTTTTGATGTTTCTTTAGGATTAAGATATGTGTGCACAGATACCCACACCTGCCCAACCCACCCCACACACATATACACAATTATATATTGAATGGAGAGTTAGCCCTCTCAAAATCACCCTTGAAATACATAATACTTATTGCTGTGTATCCACCAAGCATAGGAAGGAAATAAAATAAATACTAAGAGAATAAGATAATTGAAAGCACTGCCTTTCTTTTCTAGTTATCTTTGGAGAAGAGACCTAAAGTTGTATTTCTTTACAATGACTTAGATTTAATCAGAAAAAAAAAGCCTCAGGGTATAACCTCATGGATGCTTGGCATAGCTTCTCTACCATAATGAAATTCACTGGGGTCCTAGTTAAGATTTCATCACTGCTTTCACTAAAATTCATCGTGTTGTCTCTTAATTTAACTTAATTCATTTAATTCTACTGTGCTGAATTCTATTTATTTTCCAGGTCAGTCCTTATTCTCACTCATCCCTCATTCTGGAAACTTCCCTTCCCTTTGTCTTAGGTTTTCTGGTGAGGGAAATGAGATAAGTATCTCTGCTCTGGAATTAAACACCTGGGTTCAAATTCTAGCTCTGTCAAATCATGATTTTGCAGAATTTACTTAAACATACTGTGCTTCAGTTACCTCCCCTGTCAGATGAGAATCACAATAGTACCTACAAGTATAGTTACTATACTGACCAAACTATATAACACATACAAAGTGTTTACTACATTTCAATAGAAGTTACCTACCATTAAGACAATTGTAGAACATGCAAATTTTATTTTTCATTTCTAAGGATTATTGTTTCAGTCATCTATTGCTGCATGAAAATACATGTCAACTAAAAATGTAAAGCTTAAAATAACAATCATTTTATTATTTTCACCGATTTTTGTAAGTGTTGAAGTGGGAATGGGCATAACACAGGTGACTTTTCTCTCCTTCACCATGTCTGGGCCTAGGGTGGGAATATTCAAAGGCTGGGGCTGGCTCAGCTGAGCGCTAGACTTCTCTGAAAGACTCATTCATTCACATATCAGTTGGTGCTGGCTGTTGACTGCAGTGTTGGCTGTGACTGTCAACCAGAAAATGTCTATGTGACTGTTGGGGCTTCCTCACAGAATGGTGGCTGGCTTAAAACCATGAGGGTAGCAAGAAAATAAAGCAGTAGTGCATAATATTTCTTTTTAATTTTGCCTTGAAAGTGCACAATATTTACTGGCTGTTGAGGCAGTCATAAAGTGTTTCACAGATTCAAGGGGAGATTTTATAACCCCTATAGTTCAATAGAAGGAGTATCAAGGTTATATTGTAAGAAAAGTATGTAGAGTGGCAGATATTGTTGCCACTGTCTTTGGAAAATAAAATCTGTACATTTACTTTATCTCCCATTTTGATTACATTATTTCTAAACTATAAACTCTTGGATAATCGTGAAGATAGTAGGCAATCTCTTTCTCACATATAGAGAATAACATTAGTATTTCACCTTTTATTATGTTATCCTTGTGGTAGATAGTATTCATCAATTCCTTTGATGAATTCATGAATTCCTTTTGTAAGTCAATGGTCACCATTAATTCCCTCTCTACATCTGTGCAAATAGAGAGGTGGCTTCTCTCCTTGAATCTTTTCTTACCTTGTGACTATTTATCTAATAGAATGTGGCAGATATGATATCCTGGGGCTTCTAAGCCCAGGGCTTATAACAATTGGTAGCTTCCTCTACCCTTTATTTTAAGGAATTATTTCAAGGAATTAGCTCATATAACTATGATTATAGAATGTGAAGCCTGGCAAGTATGAAATGTTTAGGGTAGGCCAGTAGGCTGAAGATTATTATATGGGTAGAAACCTGGAGAATAAGTGTGGAGTTTGATGTTTAAGTAAAAACTTGTATTAATGTTACAGTCTGAAATCTGTAAGGTAGCCCAGCAGGCAGAAATCCCAGGCAAGGTTTCTATGTTTCAATCTTGATGTAGAATCACTTCTTCAGAAAATCTCAGTCTTTCATTTTAAGGCCTTTACTTGATTGAATGAGGTCTACTCACATTATGGGAGGTAATCTGCTTTACTCAAAGGCTACAGATTTAAATCTTAATCATGTCTAAAGAATGTTTTTACAGTTTGACCAACCAACTGGCACCATAGTCTAGCCAAGTTGATATATTAATTGAATCATCAAAGAATAGAAAACTATACCTAATGATTCTAACACTTTTGCTAATAGATTTCCAAATCAAATAGGGAAGCTGTCAACTGGTTTTATTTAGTTACAAGTAGATAACTAAATAGATAAACTAGATAGATAGGAGTGTTGAACTAAAGAAGGGACTGCTTTGTTTTCATAGCAAATTTAAGAAAATATTTTCAACCAAAGATATACCAAATTGGAAGAACAAGCTGTATATCATTATAGTTTTTCCAGCCTACAAGAGATGCTCCAAAATAAATAAATCAGTTAATTAAAGCCTGGGGCAAATATCCAATCTTAACTTAAGGTTTTTCCTATAAATTGTAACCTCAGGTATAAGATCAAAGATATGTCTATAAGCATCTTTGTTGAAACACTGGATAGATGTAGTGGTTTGCTTACAGATCCTCTCATTTAGACAGAAATATGTCTCAGGGTTCTGTAGTTGTTGTCCTATAGCAGCACCCTGAATCTTACTTAGTGTCAGGTAGAGAGAGGGCTACTCTTTCAAACACATTTCTGATTGAGGCTTTTGTATATTTTTATCATAGTTTGATATGCAGGAAGCTCTCAGAAAGTTTTAAAGAATTACATAATTTTTATTTATTTTATTTTTTATTTTTTTTAACGTTTATTTATTTTTGAGACAGAGAGAGACAGAGCATGAATGGGGGAGGGTCAGAGAGAGGGAGACACAGAATCTGAAACAGGCTCCAGGCTCTGAGCTGCCAGCACAGAGCCCGACGCGGGGCTCGAACTCACGGACCGCGAGATCATGACCTGAGCCAAAGTCGGACGCTTAACCAACTGAGCCACCCAGGTGCCCCAAGAATTACATAATTTTTAATTAAAAGGAATGTAGTTCAATATATAAGGAGATCACTGGACCCCAATCTTCCTACATGCAAGCAAAGAAACCTAGTTATCTGCAACCAAGGATCATTTCAAGTGGAAAATAAGGGATGCATCAGAGGGCAGAGTCAAAATCCCAGATGAAAGAACCAATAGCAATTGACAACTCTCCTAGGGAGAACTGAGTCCCAAGCAAAGATAGTCCTTGACTCTGGAGTTGGAGGAAATGGTAACGTGTTCAGTTGGGCTTCAAAATGTACTTCCATCTACTGTTTACTATATCGTGTCTTTAATTTTCCTCTTTATGAACTGGCATATCTGTTGTGATTATGCTATCCCTTTTTCAACACCATATAGTGGATTTGTTGGGGAAAAGATAACTCTTCTCTGTAAATGGAAAAATTCACTTGAGAAGTGACTTCCAAGGTGCTACATCTGAGGAGCCTCATCTACACCTGATGATAATATCCTATCTTATAAGCCACTGCTCTAACTTAGGGGAGGACTTGATTATATTTTGCATATAACAGGGATATGGATCATTGTGGCCAAAGAGTTGACTGTGATCGTTGATCTCTTACAATAAGCTTCTTCCTTTCCTGTATGAACACCCACATCCAGCACTGCTTTGGCTAATAGAATATGTCAGAGATCATATTCTAGAATTCTGATTTCAAACATTTCTTCCTCCTGGAATCCATGTGCTTGTAATGTGAGGTCAAACCACATGGAATAGTCATGTGAATAATATAGTAGGCTTCCCATATATTTAATTTCTAGGGATGCCATGATCAAATAGCAAATGTCAAAGGTCTTTACAAGTAAGATTATTCTGATTACTGTTTTGCCTCCATTGTCCATTATTACAACCACAATCACCTTATCTTTGGTAAATAAGTGGCACCATTTGACTCCTCTACCCTAGGATTCTCTCATTCTCATTGCCTTTAGTGTTCCCCCTTCAATGGTAGCAGTTACCATTTCTGAACAACAAAGAAGGGAAACCACAGAGACCTTCAATGATGATGGGGCCGCTCAAATCAATTTATTTCTTATATTTTTGGTAAAAATTATGTGTTTCTGACTATCTTGGGGAGTGTGATCAGGTCTTCCATGATAAAATTATCTAGGATTCCAATCTCCTTAAGCCTTGGGATATGTTCCTCTACAGTGTATTAATGAATTTCTGGTATTTCAACAACATCATTTAGTGTATGCCACTTTTTGGTCCAAGTTCTGGTTAGCCAGTTAAACAATCTTTTAGAGTCCTGCCTAACTCCTCGGGCTAACACAATAAATACAGAACCTCTGTTTAGGGGGGCCGTATGAACAAATTAAACCTGAACTAACTTTACATCCTTTTTACCTTGATCTCATACCCTTAAAATCAAACTCCACACTTATTCTCCAGGTTTCTACCCATATAAATAAGAAAAAAACATGCAGTTCTTTTGATGTGTATGGCATCTCCTTATGTGTCACATTTTGCACCATACCCTTTGGGGCATGTTTGGAACTTGAGTCTAGCTTTAGGTCAAGAGATAAAGAGGGGAGTGGGGATGGTCTTGAGAAGAACCAGCAAAGTTTTGTGAGACAATTACTTCAGGGGAGGCCATTGTATGTTCATCAGGCAAAACAGGTTTAACCTCAGGAATAGAAGGACTGCTTGTAATGTCAAAGAAAACTCAACAGAATTTAATGTCTCAATGTCCCCAGATTTAATGGCATTGTTGTTAGTCCCCATTCTAATTATTAGGATCCTTCTAATGGATCACACCATTTTATAATTCACTCTTTGGAGTCTGCTGGGGCTTGAATCTAGTTATATACCTAGAAGCAAAGAGATATAGTAAAGATAGGTGCTGAGAAGAATCAGAAGTGATTAGAAAATCAGGAAGGTCATTATAGATTCTTCAGGGCAAGGGGGACTAAACTTTTCATGCAGGAGTGGAAGGACCGCTTCTATTGGCAAAAGAAAGTGAGCAGAATTCTGGTTTCCAAAGCTTCCCCATTATAGATTTTGCTGACATTCCCAATTTTATTGGACTCTTCCCATGTGTCCACACCCCAGTTTTCAGGATCCCATTCCTCCCTGATCAATGCCCTGACTTTGAGAAAGTGACCTGAAAAAAAAAAAAAAAAGCAGAAATAGATCTATACATACAGAAAACTGATGGTTGCCAGAGGGAAGAGGTATGGAAGGATGGGCAAAATGGATAAAGGGGAGTGGGAGATACAGGCTTCCAGATATGGAATGAATAAGTCATGGGATAAAAGGTACAGCAAAAAGAATATAGTCAATGATACTGTAATAGCAATGTATATTGACAGATGGTAGCTACACTTATGGTGAACATAACTTATAGACTTGTTGAATCACTGTTTTGTACACCTGAAACTAATGTAACATTGTATCAGCTATACATAATTTTTTTTTTAAAAAGCCATTCTATAAGAATGGAAATTTAATTTACAATGTAATTAAATCACTTGCAAAATTCAGCCCTTGGGTTTAATTTTCAGAAATCTTGACCTTGTAGTTATATGAGACAGAGGTTTCTTCAAGAATAGTCATTGATGTTTTTAGGTCTTTCATGCAGATTCTGAACTGGAATTTAAGGTTGAGCTCTTCAATTTCTTTCCCCAAATTCTCCAGCACAATTATAAACACCGAACCAATTCCATTACGTGTTTTTTTTTTTCACTAAAATGTTGTAAGGTAGCAAATAATTGGTCACCCACAGTTCCACCTTCTATATAGAGATACTTGATTATAGTTAACTAAAGGTAATAATCTGAGTAAGTCTTTTGCCCTTCTATGGCTTATCAGTATCTTCTATACCTCTGGAAATAATCATTAGTGTTTTTAAATCAAACCAATTAGAAAACCAATTCGAGAATTCCTATAATGTATATACATATATATGTACATACATATATACATATATATGTATATACATAATATACACTAACATGATTTATTACACATATGAATATAATATAGTATATATTTAGTGTATATAGTATATATTTAGTATGTATTTAGGCACTGTTATAGACAACTGGCTTATGCAATTGTAAGAGCTGACTTAACAGTCTGGAAGGCTGTTTTCTCTGCCTCTGATGCTGGTGGTGAAAGTTTACAAGGAAGGTAGTCAGGAAGGGAAGATCACAGGCAGGCTGGGACCAACAAGCTGAAGATAGATTTCCACAAGAATGGACTGAAATTGTGTCTATTATTATTGCCACCTGCCCTGGTGATAAGGTTATTCTGCAGAAGCCTGGCCCTTTATCACAAAGGCATACACCTGGACAGAATTCAGAGATGCTAAGAAAAGATCCAAAGGAAGGAATTACATGCCCAGCTACCACCAGCTTACCTGTAATAATGTGTGCCCTACACAATGGCTATTGCTTTTCGTACACCTCACAAATTTTGAAGGAATCTACACTGTGCCTCACCCAAATCATAAACACATTTTTAAGAAAGAAATTTTGGGAAATGTAGTTTAGCTTAGCTATGTTGACACATTAAAAAACCATCATCATGGAGATCCTGGCTGGTTCAGTTGGTTAAGCATCCAACTCTTCACTTGGGCTCAGGTCATGATGTAACAGCTTGGGGGATTAAGCCCCTAGTGGAGCTCTGAGCTGAGAACAGAGTCTACTTGGGATTTTCTCTCCCTCTCTCTCTTCCTCTCCCTGCTAACATGAGCTTTCTCTCTCAAAATAAATAAACAAACTTAAAAAAAAATAAAAATAAATAAATAAGTAAGCATCAACTTGGGGCACCTAGGGGGCTCGACAGTTGAGCATCTGGTCATGATCTTGCAGTTCCTGGGATCAAGCCCCACACCCAGTTCTGCACTGACAGCACAGAGCCCACTTGGGATTTGCTCTCTGCCTCTCTTTGAGCTCTTCCCCACCCCTCCCCACTCTGTCTTTCAAAATAAATAAATAAACATTAAAAAAAAATCACGTTTATCAAAATGTATTATGCCTTTAATAAAAAGTTAAACCTTTCAACACATTTTTTTCAAATTTCTATAAATATATACATGTCAAATTGATTGTGGTATTTTTCCATGAGAATGTTTCTGTGTGCTTGCACATGCCTGTGCACATATTTTTATTATGCTCTGCTGTTAAAATTGTGCTAACTTTGTACAGTGAACTGGGATGGTTTGCATGTTTTTTCATTATCTTGACTGTTTGGAATCAGATATAAAATTGTGGTTTCTTATCCAAAGGATAGACTGACTCAGCTGTAAAACCACCTAGACTTGTAACCTTGTTAAATAATAGATCTTTAACAACTATGCTTAGTTATTTTATGATTATTGGTCTGTTTCTTCTGGATATTTAGACCAGAGATTTAAAGACTGCAATTTAATCCTGGCATGTTGCTAAAATTGAAGACTATGTAAAATAAAAACTCTGGAACTAAAAGGCAGCCACCTTTGCAATGGAGATAGAAAAAAGAAGGAACAGTGATTTAGTCCTTCAATGGGCTAGATACTATTCTAAATTATTTCTGCATATTTTCCATTTTCATCCCTACAGTGGTTAGAATCTGTGAGACAAGTATTATTGGCCCAATTTTATAGTTTAAGAACCTGAGACACAGAAAGGATAAGTAACTTGTCCCAAGACACATTGAGTGTGGATTAAGAATTCAAATCCAGCTAACTAGAGGCCAGAAACTACATAGAGTGTTAAAATACTTCTTTGTACAACTGTATAGAAAAAAGCTGACCTAAGAAACTACATACTTAGCCTGAGAGACCTGAGAGAGGGCCTACTTGGTTTTGTTTTCTACTTTGTGTTTTGGCATTTCTGATGAAGAAATCAGTTTATGGCGCAGCCTTGTTTGTTTTTTTGTTTGTTTTTTTGTTTGTTTGTTTGTTTTTGCCCAGGTGTTCCCACCTCAATATAACTTCTTTAATATACCCAAGCTTTATGGAGTTCTTTTACTCAGATCACTAGCCTAGACTGAAAAAGAGTGTTATTTTCAATCCAGCTGGATATAGACTATTATAAATGAAAGAGTTGGTATGCTCACTAAACATCAGTAAATACTCCATAAATTTGAACTGTAGTTTTTGAGGTTGGGTACTGTGTGTTATTCATCCTTGTATTAGTCTCTAAAGGTCTGTGTTTAACCACAGTAGGTGCTCACTAAATCTATTGAATGGTGGAATCTCTTATGCTGAACTACATAAAACTGTCTTGGCATTTAATCACTATGCATTACCGTCTTTTTTTTTTTTTTTTCATTTTCCTATTGATTCTATTTATACCAACCACATTTATCATTTTTACCAAGCTGTTTCCAAAATCTAGCTCCAGTGTACATACAGATATGTATTCTTTATAAATATTATCTATACATTATAAATTCTGTTTTCTCCAAGTGTGCCACCTTCCAGAGGCATTCTCCTGGTGTCGGCCTCGTTGGCACTGGTGTAATTACAGTCTTCCATGATTAATGCCTTAGCTCTTTTACAGGCTTCTCTTATCTGCATACATGTTTCTAAATCTGTTTTTTCATCCTGCCGGAGACATAGTAGCTTCTTATCATTTCTTTCCTTCCCATTTCTATTTTTTGCTCTAATCCAAATGATCTCTTTGGTCTCTGAAGCAATATTATATCTCTCTTTAGATGATGCTGTACATGTCTCCTCCTGTCTGGCAAAGTCTAGCCTTCCTGTGAAAACATCCTCCTGATTTTTAACAGGGCTCTTACTAGCTCATTCTCCCAATGCTACTGTGTTATATTAATCTCTACTTATTGGCCTTGAAAACATCCTTTTCTTTCTTTCTCTCTTTCTTTCTTTCTCTCTTTCTTTCTTCTCTCTCTCCCTCTCTTCACTCTCCCTCTTTATTTCTTTAATTTTCCAGGAAAAACAATAAATGATAGACTTTTCCCAATTGCTTAGGTTTGTTTTGTTGTTGCTGTTATTACTTTTGTTGTTTAAGAAATATTGGTTCTCAGTTCTCTCTTGTTAACTTTCTCCTCTTTATTTATTTGAATTGTTGAAATAACAGCATTCAAGTTTTTGATTCACCCTTTGTATATATCCACGGCACATTAATCACCAAGTTAGGAAAGCACAGAATATGTGTGAATATGTATTATTTACCATATTTATTTTGTTATTCTGTTTCCACAAGGTGGTCACCTATCAAGTTTACCAGGAAACAGAATAGAATTGATTTTTAACACAAATGGTCTATAACTGACTGTATATACTTAGACATATACAACAGGCACCTCTACAGGGTCTCAGAAAACCTGCTAAAGACAAAAAGTTCTTTGGTTCTTCTAATTTTATTACTCTTTTATTTTTTTTCTTATTATCCATTAATGCCCTTCCAAACATATAGAGAAAAACAAACTGAAGTGCCAGGGTTAATGAGTTAATAGTTTGAGATTAAAAATTCACAAGATAGATTGCAATTCTGTTTCCAGCCAACTCAAAAATATACCATTTCAAGTTTAAAGATGAGAAGGAAGAGAAAGTGCTATGGGGTTTATTGCTGATTATTGATGTTAAAAAATTCCAAAGAGAGGATATCTAAAATAGTCCCCTAGTTGCTAGTGCGCATATAAAATTCAAGTGAATAAAAGAATTTCTTCTTAGCATTATGTTAGTTATTTCTATTTCCATCAGGCTTTATTTTGGTTGTCTGATCCCCTGCCTATAATTTCTAAGAGAAGCTCAGTGTGTAAAATTGACTGTGAGTTTATGATTCCAGTTTCCCTTATCACAGTCTATTTTCAGTATTATCTCCATCTACCTTTGGTTTCACTTTCCTTACTTTCATTTTAAAAACACAGCTTATTTCTTGCTCTTGACTGCCCTCTCCTTGATCATTTTTCTTTCTGACTTTCTATCTTACTCCTATCTACCATACAAATTCAATGATAGTCATTTTTCCTCTATACATTCCCACCTAGCAAAATGTATATATATTTTTTCATAAACTGCAATCATGCAAAAAGTTTACATGGATATATGATTCTACAATTTCAGAAATAGTCTTTGTTATTATTTTTCCTTACACATCACCAGAGTCCACTAAAATCTACCCATATATAGACTGTTACTCTTGTGAATATTGTGTGGAAAGGAAATTACATACTGTTTTATGTATAGGCAATGTGGTTCAAAAGACAACTAAGGAATCAGCTTAAGATTCCTGATTTCTCTGTTATTGTTTCCGACATTTTTTGTTTATTTGTTGAATCATATTCATTCACACAGTCTGATTGCCATTTATATACTTACTTTAAATATACATGATAATAAGAGATTTAGTGCATGCTGTTATTCATTTTCAATATAGAAAATGTTTCAGAGCAGGGGTTATATAGTGTAAATGAAATAAAATATAGATATTCTGAGTACACACTTGTGGATTCATTTGGCAGCCTTAAAAGAGAAGGGTATTTTTAATGTAGAAATCAGCAGGATTTGCATATCACTCTTAAGCTATAAAGACATAAAGAAGATTTTTGCATACGTTTATCAATACATTAACCATGCTGCAAAACCATGTGATTGCTTATTTATCTCCAGAGAGTAGAAAAATATAATGAGCATTTTTTTTAAAGAAGTTACACCCTAAAGCATAGCTATCAGCCCAAAATACCCTCAAATTTATGCCCAGGAACTTGACTATAATATAATGTGACACTTTCAAATTTTATAAAATTGGACAAATTTGATTATTCAAACCTAGGTTCTCAATACATAAATGAGAAACAAATGAAGATATGGAAAATTCCATTTGGAAACATGAGTTTTCATGCCATGTTTCCACCAGGAAATATCTTGTGAAACATCGCAAACGACGTCAAAGTATATTCTATGTCTTTACCTCAGCTGTGTTAGTTGATAAAGTATCACGTCATTATCTCTGCCTATAAAAAAAACAAACCAAAACAAAACAAACAAACAAACAAACAAAAAAACAGATTGTCTAATATGCCTCCCGTCCCTAGCTACCTCACTCCATGTACATGTTGTACATTGAAATATTGAAATTTCCCTCAAAAAATGGTTATCTCCTTAGTGATCAGGTTCTCAGTTGGGAAGATAGCGTATCGCCATGAAAGGTGACAATGTATCATGTGATAGCACAGATCAGAGTTTACGCTGATAGAAAGAAGAAGTGGCTGGAAAGAAGGGAGTGATGTTGACATGAATTTGAGTAGCACTAACTGCTCATATACTCAATCCCAAATTTCCTGCTACCAATTTGTTCTTTAGAATTTCTCAGAGATTGATCTCCCTAAATATCAAGGCATACAATTTAAGAAAGGATATTTTTAATCAAGTGACATGGTCAATATAATCAAATTACCTTAATTGCTGTGGTTGCTCCTCTTGGTACATCAGTTAAATGGGTCCAAAACATCCATGTACAAAGATAAAACAAAAGTTGACTGTTCGATCTATACCAAAAGAAGAGGATGCAGGGTATTGTGATGTAAATATTATTATTTTTGGATCTCTAATACTGTAAACATTTTGCATGCAAAATATATTCATTCATAGTCAAGTATCCCAGTTTGGTGAGAAATATTTAATAGTCTATAAGATTTGAGAAAGCCAAATATCTCCAAGAAAACATTTTTATGTTTTATCTTTAAGCATGAATTAATCGGAATCATATAGAAATAATATTTCTTAGATAATTCATAAATTAAAACATACACATGAGAAATTAACAAATGAAGACATGGTTTAGAATGACATTAAATGTTAAAATAAAGATATGAATGTTTTCCAAACTCAAGACTTATTGTTTTTCCTGTAAATGATTTAGAATATTAAAACAGAAAAAATATAATCATGCTTTAAAATCGCAGATATCATATTAACTGGGTTCCTTTTAAAAACAAAGTATAATTCAGATTGCATACTTCAACTGTGCATGGTATCACTTAGCTTTAAATCATAAATGGACTAAATGCTTATCACAAGCATATTGCACATAAATCTAGTTTTTATTTTATTTGCAATCATAATTTCCTAGATCACATTACTATATGATAATATGCTTTTTCCTGGATAAAAGTATATAATCATTAACATTTATAGTTCTCCCTGGTAAAAGGCAGATGACATTCACATCATTTTGTGATGTGTAATTTGATTGCTGGCACATTAGGATTTTTTACGTAAGGCTCATAATGTAAATTTCAATTCTATACTCTGTCAGTAACTAACAAATGCTGAATTATTTCCTTCCTTAGACATACACCATTGGAATCCATTTAAAGTGCTTAATGATGTATTAATAAACCATGATTTTCCAGCAGAGTTTCTGAACTCCCCTTACTGGCGCCAGCTCTGGTGCTGCCAGTCAAATTAGAATGCCATGGTTTCTCAGTAAATAAAGGTTAATTGGACATATAAAGGGAAATTGAACATCAGAAATGTCTAAACTCACATTATTCTTGTGTAACACTTAGTTATTATATTTCTATTTATCATATATGCAGTTAAAATATCCATAATGACATATATTAGATCTTCATTCTTCCATTTGAACACAAAGGGCTATCCACTTGCAATTTCAGAAAAATCTGACCTACCAGGCTTACTGTTTTCATCTTTGCTGACTTAAATTTTTCTAACTGATTATTTCTTAGGAAAAAAAAATGTAGGATAATTTGTACTTGCTAAGCTTCACTGTAAAGGCTTTTCTTTCAACCATTCTTTCCTATCCCAAAAATCTTGTTCTCTATAAAAATAAATATGTGGAAAATTATTTATACACATGTACTATCATTTCCTCTAAATGGCTTCTATTTTCTCTCTTACTTCCTGATCTGTTACATAGAATGAAATATAGCCTGCTTTTGATGGGTTCTATTGTCTTGTATTCAATTCAGATGTAAATCATGTACTTGAACTGCTCTCCTAGAACTGCATAGAAAAACTTACTAAGCAGGTATTGATACTCACCAGCTACCTAATTTTAGAAATTTAAATTTACCTATTGAGCAAAAAGACCATATGCTTGTACAGAGGATTAAGTGTTCATAGAAAGCACTCCAGATACAGTACACTTATTAATACTGGAAAAATATAAAGATATATATTTGACGCATGGCTAACATAGCTGGAAATTTAGAAAATTTCTTTGCAGTCAGAAATAACAAGAAACTAAAATCCATAATAATACAAAAGTAAGAAACTGAAGCCAATAATTGCTAGTCTAGAAGTTGGCCAGAAGACCGAACACGTGAGAGGTTACCAATCCTCCCCTACTTCATCCTCACATCTGATATCCCCAAAGAAGAAACCTCAGTGAAGGGTATGAAAAAATAAGAAAACTCCTAGCAGTATAAGAATTTGGAAATTCATGTCAGTGTCACCATTGTCTCTAAACTCTATACATAGATCTACTGTTACCCTATTTTTGTATATCCCCTCCTCAAAATCCCCAACCCTCAGACTTTAAAATGTAGACCCGAGTTATTATGATCCTTGGGAATAATTAAGCACTTGGGAGAAGCCCAGGCAAATCATCACTGGAGGAAATAATTTCAAACCTAGGCCTCAAAGATTTGCCATAAAGTTCCAAGGAAAGTGGGTTCAAGAGAAAATCAGCAAAGGAGTATGAGTAAACCTAACCACTATGGGAAAAGGTCAGATAAAACACTCCAAAATATATAATTATGCCCCAAACAAATTAAATAACAAATTTAAGAAATGAAAAGTTAAATTTAAAAGGTGCACGTTTTAAAATTATATTTTTTAAAAGAAATGCAAAGAAGTATTGAAACAATGAGAAATGAGAGAATATCAAACTTGACCAGCCATATTTGGAAAGTAGCAAATTAGCAATTCTAGAAATTAAAAATAATAATAATGGAAAAATTGTATGCTCCAAATAACATTTGAAGTTATTTCCAAAGTTATAACTTTGAAGTATATTAACAAGAAAAATTGAATTATATGAAGAAATAATACCAGTTAACACATGGAGTATAACTATGTACAAATACTTTCTAAGTGAATGGTAACTCTCACAACATTCTGCTAAGTTAGGTATTATTGTTATCCTTGCTTAAGAAGTGAAATGTCCTTCAATCAAATAGATAGTAAGTGCCAAAGAAAGAATTTGAATGCAGAGGTTTAGTTCCAGAATCTGAAGTTTACAACTACATCATTTCTCTAGAAAACCTGACAACATGCATATCAAGTATTTCACAAAAAATAAAATATTAATATCCCATAAACAAAGAAAATGATCCTTAATCTCAATAGTAACAAAGAAATGCAAGTATAAGAGTGAGATACTAGATCATAACTCCCATGCAGGAAAACATAAAAAGTCTGACAATATTAAATGTATGCAAAGATGTAAAGCAGTGAGGAATCTCATATACTACCTGGAGGTATGTCAATTTATACATCTATTATAAAAAAAGTTTGACATTATTTATTAAGTTAAACATACATACATTCTATAACCTAACAATTCTATTTCTAACAACGTATCTTGAGAAATACTTGTACTATATGCCCAAAAATCTGTACTTGAATGTTTGTAGCATTATTGCTTATAAGAAAGTTAAAAACTGAAAACAACCAAAATATCTATCAATGAGATGGATCAATAAAATGGGAGGTATTAAAATGATGGAATAGTAGAGAGCAATAAAAATGAGTGAACTCTAATCCATATGTCAATATGAATATATCTCAAAATTTTAATATTAAATATTATAGCATTTGTATACATTTCAAAATCAGGATAAATTTAAAGGTATTATTTAGAAATATGCATACTTTATGAAACTGTGGGAAGAAAAAACAAGAAAATATGAACACAAACTCAGGAGAGCATCTACTTTTGGGGGGAAGAAGGAGAATACAGTCAGGAAGGAGAATTCAAAGGGAATTAAATATTTCTTTTTGTATTTTATAAACTTGGAGATTTTATAAGTTTAGAAATTTTTAATTTGTGAAATATTATATACGTTCATTGATATTTCTGTTACATCATGCATTTTTAAAGTAAATTTTTAAAACAGAAAACGTATTTTAAAGAATCTGGCTTTCATTATGAATCTTTTATAATGAAATAGCTACAAATTTGGGAAAGTTATTTAAATACCTTGGATTTATTTCTCGTATTTACAAAACAAATGGAGTGCAGCAGGCTTATTCAGTCATTCATTTTAATTCACTAATTGTTGTTATAAGTATTAAGCATTTTTTGTTCCAAGCAGTAGGCTATCTCACAGTCACATAAAGATATGTTATGCCCTTTGCCTTTGAGCAGCTGACATTCTAACACAGGAGTTGATATTTCCCAGCTGTAAGTTTATTTTCAGATAGCAGTCCATTCAATTGATTTCCCTAGTCAAGACAAAGGGAAAAATTTGGCAGGCACTGCAAACTTGGCCCTTAGCCCTGAAGACATCCATAGAAAATTAAGGTGGATAAATAGAAGGAGATGACATATAGGCAGAGGGAGTAAGAAGAAGAAAAATTCCTGGTTTGACACTATTGACATAAAATAAAACAATAATCATCCATATAGAATCTAATATCATTGTATTCTTACCTTGGGTAACAATAACATAAAGATGCTCTGGTCTCATGAGCATCATATTCAATTTCAATATTTATACAAATTTCCAAAGCTGTAATAGGAAAAACAAGCATACCAAGACTATATAAAACATTAATGCCAAGGTTGAGTTGGTAGTTTATGATGATGTAGGGCAACAAAATCCATGCCCAATATTCATAATGCATCTGGACTTTGCAAGCTCTATTATTATTTCTATTAGGAAGGTAAACTGTTTTGAATGTTTTTAGAACTTTAGAATTCATTCTCAAGTGATAATATCTTGTCTTCCTATTATAAATATTGAAAACAATGCCAGGTTTTTAAAGCTGACCTCCCATGTTTTACCCAAGTCTATAGCACATGTAGAAGAAATATCCCTACAGAATATAGAAATCAACCTTAATAAAAAATAAATAGGTGCAGGTGTTGCTAAATATTTATTTGGAAATTTACATACCAAGTTTTGGAAAACTGATTTTTGAGATTCATTTCCAAAGTTTGAAAAGGGCTTTCATTCAAATTTAAATTTATAAAACCCCCAAATTTTCTCAGACAATATTTAGAAATATGAATAAATAATCAAAATTATTTGTGCTTCCTAGTAGGCTTAGTTTAGGTTTGAAAGGAAGAAACCATATCTATTATCTATCTATCTATCTATCTATCTATCAATCATCTTTATATCCATCCATCTATAGATGCAAAGTTATTTATATTTATACATATATACACATATGCATACGCATACTTGTATAATATTATTAGTGTTCTCAAATATTTAAGACACCCAAAATATTAAGCTTGTGTTTGACCTTTTTACCTTTTGCTTTCTATGCAATACTGTATGTGTGTCTCTGTTACAGAAGCTAAAATAAACTGACATATTTCCTTTTAGGTTGGCCTCATACGTGTCTACTGAATTCCTTATGTTCGCACTAATTGACAAGAGTAGCAATGTAAATGATATGCAAATGAACCCCCTCCGGGGATTCCTCTTTCAAAGTTCAGTTGATGCCTATGCTAACATAGCACTTTATAATGTTATTCCAAGGTATTTAATTCTGTGGTTTGTGTAGACATTCAGCTTTATTGACAGTGATACATTAGCCTCCTATACTATCTGTCTCTGACAAACATTCTCTGCTTTAAACACGGCACTATGGATAATAAATGTAATGTACATGAAATGACAGTTGATAATGTTATATTACATATGATATATATATCATATGAACAATATATATGATAAAATATATATGATATATATCATATATGTGATAAAATATATATGATATATATTACATATATATATATCATATGAACTATATATATATATATATGATAAAATTAAATCATGGAAAATGTAAAGCTATGCCAACATGACTGCCCCCTCCCACAAACACATAAAGATATCCAATTTTTTTTCACTGAAAATATAATGTAATTAGCAATAGAGAACCCAGTGTTCATGACAATTCAGTTTCAAACATTAGTTTTTTAAAATGAACTATATTTAAGGTGGTTTGTTGAGTTACTATCTATTATATTTCCCTATGATTTATTCTTTGCTGTGGGAGGATCTGTGTTTTGTAGGCTATTCAGCAGCCTCTCTGTCTTCTACCCACTAGATGCCAGTAGCACCCCTTCCCCTATATTGTGACAATCAAAATTATCTCTAGCAGACGGCCAAATGCCCCCAGTTGAAAAGCTCTGTACTCTCAGATCCCTACCAAATATGCCTCACAGGTGTAATAACAATTCTGCTCTGACTGGTCAGAACTTAAATGTGTGAAACCTCATATGCATTTTTCACCACTCTGCTCCCCGGTAATTTTTCTTTCATCTGTGGTTGTTCCTTGACAAGCCTTGTGGTGTACTTTATTACAAATGAGCAGTTCTAGCATTAGTCCAAACTCTTAAGCACACCTATATGCCAATTTATGGAGCTCTTTTTCTATACAACTATTTCAGCTCTCACACCATGCTCCAAAAATTCCAGTCACATTGGCCTCCTCTAACTCTAATCTCTGTCTCCTCAGCTCAGTAGGATGGATGTGCCCTTCCTGTGATCCCCTCCTGACTGCAGACAGAAAGCCAGAAATATCATATGGATTTCTTCTCTTGTTTTCTTTCTCTGGGGATCAGAGTCCTGTACTGCCTGTTGTCCAATGTCTAAAACAGTTGTTTTACACACTTTGCCCAGCTTTCTACTTGTTAGAGCAGGAAGACAAGTCCAATAACAGACATCCATCCCCTCATGACAAGAAGTAGAAACAACACAGGAACTCAATACCACTTCTACCCCCCCCCCCCCAAGTTGAGTTGTTGCTTTAACAATAGTGAATGTGTCTGTTCCCAAACATGTTTACACTGGCCATATTTGTTATTGCAATCTCAGCTTCTAATCATATAATGAAGGATTAAAAGCAAAAAATGCTTTTTATGAAAAACTAAGTTAAATGTTTTAGAAGTTATATAAAGACATATGACTGGAAAATATTTTTGTCTCATTACAAACAAGATAATTGTCAAAGAAGGGGAAAATGTAAAGAATCTCCATGGTTTTTACTCCTGTGTCCTCACAAATATCTTTGTTTTTACCTAATTAAAAATATCCCAGGGGCACCTGGGTGGTTCAGTTAAGTGTCTGACTCTTGATTTCGGCTCAGGTCATGATCTCACAGTTCATGAGTTTGACTCCCTCATCCGGCTCTGTGCTGACAGCGCAGAGCCTGCTTGGGATCTCTCTCCCTCTCTCTCTGCCTGTCCTCCATTCTCTCTGTCTCTCTCATTCTCTCTTTCTCAAAATAAATAAATAAAAATCTTAAAAAAATATATATCCCAAACTTAAAATCACAGTTAAGGTGTTTTTTGTGTTCTTTGTTGTATAAACACAATGCAGAACTACTCTTAGAGCTCTCAGAGAAATCTTATTTTCATGTTCGATTCTGACAAATAAATATATATTTATAAATTTTGACAAAAATAATTTTTTATTTTAAATATCCAATTTTGATGAACCCCTACTTTATTATTTTTTATTTTTTTTTTAACATTTATTTATTTTTGAGACAGAGAGAGACAGAGCATGAACAGGGGAGGGTCAGAGAGAGAGGGAGACACAGAATCTGAAACAGGCTCCAAGCTCTGAGTGGTCAGCACAGAGCCCGACGCAGGGCTGGAACTCACGGACTGCGAGATCATGACCTGAGCTGAAGTTGGGACACTTAACCCACTGAGCCACCCAGGCACCCAGATGAACCCCTACTTTAATTGCCTCTTTTCATTATATAAGTAAGTACTTGCCTTACATTGTTAAGGGATGAGATGTTTTTTGTTTTTTTTTTTTTTCACATTCATAGCATTAACTCATTAGTTAACCTAACAAATATTTATTAAGCACCTACTATGCACTGGGCAAAATATTCAAACCCAAAGATTGCGGTAAGAACAATATAAACAAAAACTCCACCTTTGATAGACAATAAAGATAAATAAATTAAATATATATGTGTGTTTATTAAATGAATAAGCCAAAGAGCCTCAGTGTATTGGCCTCTGGTTGTTAATTTCTTCACTGCAGGCTGAGATTCATTTGCTCAAAAGCCTGCCAGCACCAAATTCAAATTTTTACATATCTTTTATTTAAAAAACTCAAACATGCAAATTTTAGTCAATTAGGGACCACCTCCTTTGCTCTAGCAAAACTTCATCCAGTAACTATTACCTATGATAACATAGGGCTTTACAGTTATAAGGCTCAAGCTACTACAGCCCTTGGGAACTCTCTGACCCAGAGACTCCCCTCCCATGGGGCAGAGAAATATCACATAGACACATAAGCCCCTACTTCAGTCTTCCTCTCTCTCAGGAGATCCCTTGCCTTCTTCCAATTTTGAGTAATGACCCCAGCTCTATAGCCTCTGGACAGATACCTGTTGTGTGGAACTTCCTCTCTCATGCAATATATCCAAAAGCTGCACAAATAAACTTGCATGTTAATGGATTCTGTGATCATATTGTTTTCCTTGATTAGCCCCAAATCCCTCAAGCTCCCAGCAATATTAAATAGTAACAATTTCTGATAAGAAAAAATGCAAAGTGGGGAGCCTGGGAGGCTCATTTGGTTAAGCATCCGACTTTGGCTCAGGTCATGATCTCGCAGTCTGTGGGTTCGAGCCGTGCGTCAGGCTGGCTCTGTGCTGACAGATCAGAGCCTGGAAACTGCTTCAGATTCTGTGTCTCCCTCTCCTGCTTGCACTCTGTCTCTCTCAAAAATAAATAAACATTAAAAAATTCTTTTAAAAAATGCACGGAGGTGGAATATAAAATAGGGGCAGTGGTAGACATTTTAGATAGAGTGGCCAAGAACATCCTTACTAAGGAACTGAATGTCAAATAAGGTTCCGAAAATACGTGGGAATTGGCCACACATATTATTTAAATACTGATTGTCTATCTCCTTCACTAAAATTAATGTTCCATTTAAAAAAAGCATGCTACATATTTTGGTCACTGTTAATATTTTCATTGTTTAAAAAGTATCTAGAACATGATAAGTAATTAATAAGTATACATATGGCCAACCAATAAATAAGACTTCCATTGTATCTACAATGTATCCTTAGTCTCTCAAAGTATTGCTGAAACAAAAGTATTGTATGGAAATAGTTATACAAAGGGAAAAGCGAGGTTTCTCCCAATATCCTGCCAAAGAGATAGTGAAAAATCCACACCAACTCCCAAACTGCCTTCCAAACCTCAACCATGGGTTTTGATTTGTGAATAAGTTCACATGTATGGTATAGTATTATAGAGGGTAGTGTGTGTGTGTGTGTGTGTGTGTGTGTGTGTGTATACATACATACATATGTTTTACCCTTCTACTTATTAGCTATGTAACTTTGAGGATGATTTAAATACTTACAGTGTTTACACTCATTATCATTAAAACAGATTGATGATATAATATATCTCAAATGATTTTGTTGAGAAAAAATAATAATGCATATCAAGCATTTAATATAGGCCCAGAAACACCGTAAATGCTCAATTAACAGTAACTTAAATTAATCAAACAATAATTGAACCAGTATTTTTCAAGTGCCTTTCATGAAACAAACAATATGCTCAGTGTGAGTAACATATGGCTGATAATATTTGAGCCCTCATATGAAAGAACACATAAACTACAATAGATGACAGACATGCAAAAATACAAATTCAATCAAGATGTGGTGAATGCTACAGTGTTGATATTAATGACTGCTACAGGAGTTCAGAAATCAGAAAAGTACAATATGCACACAACTTCATATCTTTGCTGAGATATCTTTTCCCCAAAACGATTTACTTTTGGGCTAAATTATTAAACATGATTAATTTGTATATTTATAATTATTTACATGCTGTCAATTTTTTTAACTTTTAATCATGTCAAAAATTTAATATTTGGATGTCAATTATGTCAAACGGTTGCTGAGGCTAAAATTCTTTGGAGTTATTTTAATGTTCCTCTTTCTTTACAAAACTTAGATATCTAACACGTAGGATGTTTTTTGACCTACCTTCAGTTCCTGATCCCCAGAAGTTGAACACCATCTCCACTACTGTCACACCTTTCAAGAGTCAACATCATCTCCCACATGGATTATTGCAATGGCTTTTGAACTAGATTCTCTAATTCCTACATTATACTCTTACCATGGTCATTATTTCTGCCTGTAATGCTCTTTCCCCAGATACCTTGCATGGCTCGTCACTCGTCACCATCCGTGCAGGGCAAACCTGATTATCCACTTTAAAATAGCAATCTGTATTTTCCCCATGTCTAGCATCCAATATTCCAATATCTCCTTATCCTGCCTCCTTTTCCACGGCACTTACCATAGGCTGACATGCCATATAATTTATCAATACATTATGTTTATTGTTTTTTTTCTGCCTCTTTCTCCTATAATAAAATCTCCATAATGGCAGAATTTTTTTCTTTTGTTTCCTGACCATTCCCAAACAGCAAGCATGATGTAAACTCAAATGATCACATTTGTCAAATGAACAAATGGAACAAATGACTGAAACAAAGAACTAGCCCAGATCATGGCCAAAATGAAAAAAAAAAAAAAAATACTTGCTAATATTACATGAAAATTCTTTCAACAATGGTGCCCTTTCAAGATATAATCTCTGTGGAAGTTGTCCTTTGCAGCATTACTAATGTGAGCAAATATTTTAGTAAGAATTAAATATCCAACCATATGAAATTAGTTCAATGAATCATTCTATGTCATACAAAGGAATTCAGTCTCTAATGTACTATAGTGGTTGTTTAATAACAATGAAAATGTTCATTAATAAATGGTAAGTGCAAATACATACATACATACATACATACATACATAAATGTAATCCCTGTGGGAACAAAGAACATTGTGAAGTTAGATGCTGCACATTATTAAAATAGAACTTTGTAAGCAATTTCTTCATAACACTAGGACAGCAAAATTGTACCAGGAATTACAGATAAATGAAGTTTCTAATATTAAATATATACATATATATATATATATTTAGAAAAATTGGTATGACCAAAACAAACAAAACATTGTCAAACTGCAAATTATGTTAATCGGATGTCAAACTGTAAAATGTGTTAACATTTAAGTGAGATCACCCTCCCTTACTCAAAATCTAGACAGGGGTTAGCAAAATACAACTGAGCATTGAGATCACTGCCTGCTTTTCTAAAGTTTTATGGGAACACAGGCACATTTATTTATTTATCATCTATGGCAGCTTTTGTGCCATAAAAGCAGAACTAAGTAGTTGCTATAAGGATTGTATGAAACATGAGCCTAAAGTATTTACTTACTATGTGGCCATTTATGAAAAAGTTTGTGGATCTTTGGTAGGATGTGTAAGTATTGACAAAACAAATCTTGAACATCTTAGGTAGAATAATGAATAACATTGCAAGAAATTTCCCAGTAAATTCATTTATTAGCAGTTTTCTTATTGGACTGCCATATCTACAACCAATGAGATTTTTATTCAAAATCAAATTTTTGTCAGCTTTGGTGAAGTATAGATTATATACAATGAAATTAATTAATTTAAAATGTATAAACTGATGAGTTTTGACAAATACATACAGCTGTATAATCAGTACCACGATCATGATAAGCAATTATGGTTTTTTGTTGTTGTTTGTTTTTGCAGTCAGTTCCCCAGATTCACTCTCTGATCCTTGGCAACTACTGATGTAGTTTCTATAACAATAGGTTTATATTTTTCTTAATGCTCTACAAATGAAATAAATTATGACCGAAGTATTTCACTTAGCATAACTTTTGAGATTGATCCATTGTGATAGCATGTATCAGTGATTCACTCCTTCACATTGTTTACAGTATCCCATTATATGTTTACATCACAATTTGCTTATGCTTCACTATTTGATGGACATGTGGGTTATTTGTAGTTTCAGCTATCATGAACAAATCTTCTAAGAATATTTACCTGAATTACTTATGGCAACATATATTTTTATTTATCTTCGGTCTGGAAGTGGAATTGCAGGGGGAAATGAAATATTTAATTTTAAAAGAATCTCCTAAACCATCTTCAGCCAAAGTGGCTGTACCATTTTGCATTACTACAAGCAATGTATGAAAATGCCAGTGCCACTGTATCTTCTAAACCCTAGAAAGTGTCAGTCTTTTCAATTTTAGGTTATGTAAAGGTGTCTTATTATGGTAACAATTTACATTATCCTAAGGGTTAATGACTTTATTAATTTCTAACATATTTTAATAAATAATGTATTACATCCTTTGTCATATTATGTATATAATTTGTCACCCACTTATCTTTTTTGGTAAAATATTTGTTCAGATCATTCGACTGTGTCTTAAATCATATTGACCTTCTTCACATTATTGAATACTAACAATGCTTTATATATGCTAGGTGCTAATTCTCTAGTGGTTATATGTTTGGCAAACAAATGTCTCTCAATTTTTAAACTATATTTTCATTTTCTTAATATTATTTTAAGAAAAAATGTTTTTAATTTGGAGAAGTCAATTTATAAAATTTTCTTTTATAACTAATGTGATTTGTGTCCTATTAAATAATTTAACTAAAATAAGATCATTAAGATTTTCTTATATTTTTTTCTTCTAGAGGCTTTCTATTCCTATATCTTATATTTAAGTCTATTGTGCATGTCAAGTTGTTGTGTATGAGATTAAGTATTTATGTTCAGTCTATTGCATATGAATGTCCATTTTTATTAGCATTATTAGTTGAAAGATTACCATTTCCCTACTGAATTACCTTAATAACTATCTTAGGTCAAATCAATTAGTTTATATGTGTTGGTCTGTGTTTGGACAGTTAATATTTTTACTTTTTATATGTCTATCTTAACACCAATGCCTTACTCTCTTCATTAGTTTCACAGTAATTCTTGAAATCAAGTAGACTAAATCCCCCAATGTTATTTTTCAAAAATTTTGGCTCTGGGGTGCTTGGGTGGCTCAGCCAGTTGGGCGTCTGACTTCAGCTCAGGTCATGATCTCAGAGTCAGTGAGTATGAGCCCAGGTAGGGCTCTGTGCTGATACCTTGAAGCCTGGAGCCTGTTTCAGATTCTGTGTCTCCCTCTCTCTCTGCCCCTCCCCACCCACGTTCTGTCTCTGTCTCTCTCAAAAATAAATAAACATTAATTTTTTTTTTTTAATTTTGGCTCTTCATCCATGTAAATTTTAGAATTAGCCTAACGTTTTCTGCAAAAACGTAAATAAATAAATAAAAAGTCAGGAATTTAATTGGAATTGTGTTGAAATGAAAACACTTGGAATAAATTGATAATAATATTGAGCTTTTGATGCTTAAACATGGTTTACCTTCCCACTTATTTATATATTCTTTACTTTTTCTTAAGAATTTCTTGTTTCTTTTTGATAGTATTGCAGTGATAACTTTTTAGTGTCAATTTTATATTTCTATACAAATAAAATGGATTTTTAAAATGTTGACCTCATATCCTAAAATATTGCTAAAGTCACCATTTACTTCTGGTAATGTGTGTGTGTGTGTGTGTGTGTGTGTCTGTGTGTCTGTGTGTCTGTGTAAATTTCTTAGTATTTAAAATTGTTGTCTGTGAATAAATATGGTTTGAGTGATTTACTTTCAATATATATGTGCTTTATTTCTCATTCTTGCCTTATTATACCGGGCAGAAGTTGAAAATAAATATTGAGACTTGACATCTTTGATTTATGCCCATCCAAGGAGGAAAGCATTGAGTCTTCTATTAAGTTTGATGCCACTTGTAAGTTTTCTGTAGATGCTTTTTCACGTCGAGGATGTTCCCTTTTTCTACTTGAGCAATGTTCTAGTTTGCTGAAAATTATCACGATAAATGTGTGTTGAATTTGGTCATATGTTTTTTCTGCATCTGTTAAGGAGACCATATATTTTTCTTTAAAAAATTTTAATGCAAGTGAATTACATTGAAGTAGTTTTAAAAATGAAACCAGTCTGGGGCTCTGATGATAAAACTCTCCTGTCATGTTATATTATCAATTTTAGATATTGCTGGATTTGCTTTACTAAAATTTTATTAAATTTTTAAATCTATGTTCTTGTGGGATATTGATTTTTTTTTATCTTTGTCTGATTTAGGAATCAGAGTAAGACCCATTAGATTAATTTAGATTCATTGTCTTTCATCCTCTTCCAGTGTAGAATTGTTGCTATTTCCTTATATATTTATTATAATTATTATAGTTTATTAGAAAAGCCATCTGATCTTGGGTTCCATTGGCTTTTAAATATGACTTTGATTTCTTTAACAGATATAAAATTACTCAGGGTATCTTCTTTTCTATAACATAGTTTTGTTTGTATTGATAGAATTTTTCTATTTCATCTAAATTGTTAAATTTATTGGAAGAAATATGTTTATTATAATTCCTTTATTATTCTTTATTATCCATAATAGATTTGTAGTGATGTCATCTGTTTTAATGCAGACGTGGGTAAATTATGCTTATTTCTATTTTTCCTGGCAATTACAGCATGAAAATGATAAATTTATTTCTTTTTACATTAATTTTGGTTCTCATTGATTCATCACTGTTGGTTTCCATGTTTCCTTCAGTCTGGTTAACTTATGTTTAAGAAATTTTGCTCTTCTTTTTCTAGTAATCTAAGGTGGAAGATTATTGGTATGAAGTTTTCTATTTTTCTAATAACTCCCTGATGCTATAGATTTCTTTAAAAGCATCATTTTATCTCTAATAAATAAATTGTGATATTTTGCTTTTTAAATTTTCATTAAGCAAAAAATAGATTTTTGCCTAATTTTATGATTTATTTTTTAATGATTTTATGAGTTATTTAAAAGTATTTTTTTCAAATATTTGGGGGACATTCCAGATATATATTATGTATTTATTTATAATTTGCTTTTGGTGGGAATCAAAACCATATCTTATACAATTTCAGATAATCTAAAAAATTGTGATTTGTTTTATGGTCCAGAAAATGGTTCATCCTATCCATATGCAGGAGATGCTTTACCCATGTGCAAGAGAAAAAAATAAGTATCTTTTCCTGTCATTATACTAACTATTCTATATGTCAGTTATATCATGTTGGATAATGGTGCTGTACACGTCTTTCCTATCCACACCAAATTTTTGGTCCACTTGTTTTACCAACTCTAGTGATGGAGGTTTTGAAATAAACAGATGCAGTTGTGGGTTTTTTATTCCTCTCCTCAGTTCTATCAGTTTTGTTTCTATACACAAATGTTCTGTTATCACATGCATATGCGTTTAGGAGTATAATGTCCTCTTGATAAGCAGACCTCTTTATCAGTAACCTGTTTTTCTTTAGTCACTTTTTCCTTCCTTAAAATCTACTTCTTATGTTATTGATGTAGTCACTCTAGCTGACTTGTGAACAGTGTCTTTATAGTATACCTTTTTGCTATAAATCTATAAGTGCTATAAATCTATAAGTGCTATAAATTTTAAATGACGTGTGTGTGTGTGTGTGTGTGTGTGTGTGTGTGTGTGTTTTCATATTTAGGTATGTTTCCTGTAGTATATTGTTGGGTCTTACTTTTTCAATCAATCTGGAAATCTCTGAATCTGTCTTTTTCCTAAGTACTTAGAACGTCTGCATCTAATGCTATTATCTATATGATTGGGCTTAAATGTAATACTTTTCTGTTTCTTCTTTTTCTGCTTTCTTTTAGGTTAAAGAGAAATTTTTAGAACTCTTTTATTTCCACTATAGGCTTATAAGCTATACCTCATTATTTTTAAAATGGTTGTTGCTTTACAATCTAAAATACTCATTTGATTTACTACAATCCACCAATATTATAACATTTCATGCATAATATGAAACCATTATGACACATGCTTACATTTCCCCCAGAACATTTATGTTATTGCTGTCATGCATTTTAATTCCACATATTTTTTCAATGTAAAATATATTTGTTATGATTTTTCCTTTAAAGAATTAATTATCCTTTGAATAGGTTTATTAAAAAGATAAATATATCTTTTGATTGACCCATATATCTACTTCCTCTTATTCTCTTCACTTGTTTGTGTAGATTAAAATTGTCATCTGTTAAATTTTTTCTTCTAGTCTAAAGAACTCCATTAATGTTTGTTGTAATGCTCCTATGCTTTTCACTAATTATCTAAGCTTCGTTTATCTGGGAAAAATTCACTTCTACCTCCATTTTGAAAAATATATTTGCTATTAAACATTTGTTTTATTTCAGTATTTTTTATTTTTTAAAGTTTATTTATTTTGACAGAGAGAGAGCGCTTGTGAGAGTAGGGGAGGAGCAGAGAGAGCAGGAGAGAGAATCCCTAGCAGGGTCCACACTGTCAGTGCAAAGCTCAATGCGGGGCTGGAACTCGCATGATTCTAACAAGAAGTATGTTACCATTTTTTTTTCTTCATATAAAACCTGTCTTTTTTTTTCTCATTTCTTTTAAGATGACTTGTTACCATGAATTTACACATAAGTGATTATGATCTAATTGATATGATTTTCTTCTTATTTCTTTGGCTTGAAATTCTTTGTCTTGAATATGTAGGCTTTTGGTTTTTAACATATTTTAAATATTTCTGTCCCTTACATTTTGCTTTGTTTCTGCATCTTGCCTGTTTTCTTTCCTATGGAATGCCAATCATCCATATATGAGGATGACTGATAATGTCCTATAGCTCACTAAAGCTCTGCTCATTTTTTCTAGTATTTTTCTCTTTTTGTTCTTTTAAAGTTTGTATATTTCTATTGCAAGACTTTCAAATTCTTCAATATTTTCACGTGTGGTTTCTAATCTGCTGTTAATTTTCTTTTTTCTATTTCAAATATTGTATTTCTTACCTTTAAAAGTTTGGCATAAGTTTTTGTTTTAATCTTCTATAGCTCTTACCACATTCATGCATTTTTTCCTTCTTGAACATGTGAAAAATATTTATAATAGTTTTAATGATTTTTATTTGTTAATTTCATTATATCTGTTATTTCTGGGTCTCTTTATATTTAAAGCTTTTTCTCCTGGGTATACATTGTCTTGTTTGTGCATCCCTGAATCATTTTTAATCTGATGCCAAATGTGTTTTCTTGTTGGATTCCAGATATTTTATTCTTTTCACCAGTGTAATAATTTTTCTGTCATGTAGTTAAATTTCTTGTAATTAGTTTGAGCCCCCTAAGATTTCCTTTCAAGTTCTCTTAGCAGGGATTTTGAGCATCCTTTACTTTAGGGCTAATGTTTCCTCACCTCTGTAGCAAAATCTTTTTATGTTAGTACCTTTATGAGAACTCTATCTTATGCCCCATGTAACATAATTTCCTTGTCATCAGGGAATACAAAGTGTTCTAGGCTCTGTGTGAAATCTGATATTTTTTTTCCTCTATTACTTTCTGATGGTACTTCCCTGATCTTATTATCTTCCATATATATATGCAAACCAGCACTCAGCCAAGAACTCAAGGAGCCACTCCAGAATACCAACACTCTCTCTGCAGCTACCTCTCTCCAATATGCCACTCTGAAGATTTTAGCTACATCAGTCACAAACTCTGAATCTATCTGAACAACAATAATAACAAAAAGCTATGGAATTTGGCTGTCTGCAAATCACTGTTTTATACCATTTTTGTTTCTCTGTTATTTCATCATGGCTGAAAGTGAGAGCTTTTCAATAGATCATTACATGAGATCATAACATCATGAGTATTACATGAGGTGATACATTTAAAGTCCTGATTACTTGGCCTAGTATATAAAAGGGGCTCAGCAACCACTAATTCACCTCTTATTTCTATATGCTCACTTTATTCCATGTTATACATTCTAAAAATCAGGTCATATGTGATATAACCTCATGTCTTAATAGATAAATGCACTTTAGTGGACATTAGAGGGAGATTAAGCTAAGTAATGACACTTCTTCCCCTTAAATTTTCTGTAATCTCTGGCCTATGAGGCCCCTGAACTTCATTCATATAGGATAAATGTTCTCAGATATTTTAACCTTCTCATATATTTCTTGCTTTGAAATAAGAACATGATATTATTATTGTGTTTATGAGAGTCAATCACTTTTATTTTTTGATCAAAGCATTTTCATACGGACTGCACGTTTGTGTCGCCCCTCCACTCAGATTCATATGTGGAAACCTTAACCCCAGTAGGGAAGATGGGCATTAGGAGGTGGGGCCTTTGGGAAGTAATTAGTTCATGAGGGTGGAGCCCCCATGATGGTATTAGAATTCTTACAAGAAGAGACATCATAGAGTTTGTAACATGTGCTTGCTCTCTCTCTTTTTTTTTCTCTCAATCTAAATCCTGTGAGGGTACAATAAGAAGATAGATGGCAGTAAACGAGAAAGAGGGCCTTCATCATAATCTGACCATGCTGGCACCCTGATCTTGGATTTCCAGCCTTCAGGACTCTGGAAAATAAATATTTGTTGTGTAAGCTACCCAGTCTATGGTGTTCTGTTATAGCAGAAGGCACATTTTGATCCATGCTTCCATAAATAGAAACAATCTAAGTCATGAGTCCTGAATATGCCTCCATAGACGTTAATGCTCTCTTTGGAGCAATAAAAGGAATGCTAGCAAGGTGATGCTCCCTCATAATACCACTCATATTTCACAAATTGACAAATTCAAGCCCGGAACTTAATTGTTATGCCTATAGTAACCACTTACTTTGGGAACATCTGGTGATCTCACATTTGACAGCTGGCGTCCACAATTCTAAGTATGTATTTGAGCAACTGAAACATAAAGGACAAAGTGAGGGCTTCTCCAACTTTTTTAGAATATCTGGATGGTATCCATCATAACTACTTAACCCACAGGAAATGGGCAGGGACAAGCTCTACATAGCAGCATTCTGCCTCCTCTTTCGAGGGTAATATCACTTTTTATACAGCCCGCCGAGCTGGACTTAGAACTATGATTTAGTTAGCTGAAACTGGACCAAAAACAAAGCAGATTGAAAAAAGGAGTCCAGAAATGTAGAGAGGAGATGAAGTTTGGGGTTGCAAAACTTATCATCTGGATGACCTGAGGTGTGTGTCTACAACTTTCAGAGATTCCCTACCTCACACATCAAAGGATACATAGTGTGCATAATGATTACTAAGAAATGAAAAAAAATACAACATATAGACTTGTGAATGTTGTTGCTTCTATAGACTGCAGCTTTTAAGTTAACAGTGTCAGCTTTTATAAAATTCTTTAACCATTGACTTTGTAGATCTAAATTTAGAAAAAAAAATCTGAAAAAAAAATCTGAAACAATAGAAATATTTTCCTTTCAGAGAGATAAATATAAATTCAAAGAAGATACGATGACAGACGGATATATTGAAGATTCGTAACTCTGAATTCAGCTTTTATTTTATGAGGTTTCTTCTGTATATATTTATTTGATAGAGATTTTATTTCTATCATGTGTTATAGAGCACTACTGAGCACTTTCATAGAATTTTTTAACCTATCTTCTACCACTTGCCTCTATTTGTGTCTTTCAGTAACAGCATTGTCACCTTCATCTGGATGAGACGGTTTCACAAGGTCATCAACAAGGTCAGTAGCAATAGCCATCTCTAAAAGATCCAATCAGGCTTGCAATAGGATCAGGGTGATTGTTTGTTTATCCAGTTAATCTTTAATTTATTTTTCAAACCTGTTATTTTGAGTTTATCACCTATTTCATAGTTGTATAATAAGGTGCAAAAGATCTGATTTTTTCATCCTGAATTTTTGAAACATAACAGTATTGTGATACCTGTACAATCTATCACCACTCTGAAATAGGGGGAAAGACTGTTTCTCCAAGGTTAACATGAACATATCCATTTGGATTGTTTTCTACTGCACTGATTTTTATATTATGCAGCTATTATGTGGAGTTCACACATGGAACAACTTATATACTAATGGTAACAGTTTTTGACACGTATCTTAAACTTGTGTTGAATGGTTAAATATCTTGAAAGCAATTAGTCAAAGATTTAGGGAATGGGTACTTTCTGCTGCATCATGCAAATTGTTTCTAAGCAAATTCCTTGGATTACCTATCTATTTATCAATCCATATATCCAAACATATGTTTATCAATCCTGAGAGTGAGAGGGGATGAACTTTATATAGTTATATTGTGTTTTACATATATATATATATATATATATATACATATATATATATATATATATAGTATCTTTTATATAGTTACACATATGATATCTATCTTTCTATCTATATATCATCTATCTATCATCTATCTATGTATTATAGAGAGTGATGGGTGAAAAAAGTGAAATAAAAGACCAATAAGCTTATCTATTTTCTGTCTACCTAGAGAGAGAAAGAGAGAGGAAGATCTATATCTCTGTGTTGATCTTCAGCTATAGATCCAGTTCTAACTACATCTACATCTACATCTATCTAGTTATGTTACATCTATGTCTACATCAATCTGTCTGTCGAGAGTGAGAATAAAGTATGTTTTGCTTTTTTTTTTTTTTAATGTTTGTTTTTCACGCATGCTAAAAAAACCAAAAACTGGTTTTTCCCAGTAAGGTAACAAGATAAAAAATATAACAATTGTATTACAATTTCTTTTTCTCTATGGAAATCTTAGATGTTTGGATAGATGTACATCAACTGCATATATTGAGAGAACTGTAATACATGACAATAAGAGCCCCAGATAGATATTTCCAGGTTTTTCAATATTTACAGTTTGATCTGCCACAAATGTTATATGTGTGTGGTCATGCCATAGCTTTTTGAAAGAGTTATTTGTCTCAAACTTAAATTTTCAATTAGGATTATATCCTACAATCTTCCATAAACTTAGCATAAGTTATCTATGATTTGTTTATTATACTAGGGTGGCTAGAGGTGTCCTATATCTATGAACATCATATTACAAGGTGTTATTATTTACTTCTTCATAGATTAGCTATCAACTTAAATGTCTTTGGAAGATAAAAATTACTTAAATAAAAGATGTAAACATCAAAGAAGATCGCTTTAAGTAATTGTCTTCAGATCATCAACTCACAGGAGCTCAAATCTAGAAAGAAATATTACCAAATATCTGACCAAACTTGTTACTTTTAAACATGACTACCTATACACAGAGGAGCCATGATACTAAATCTCACAAGCTAGTCTTGTTCATACAACAGAAAAAATTGCTATAACACCCCTATTATCATGAAAGCAATCTCTTTCTTGCAATTATTAACTGAAATGAAAAATGCATACAGAATAAAAAATTGCTCTTCATAAACATACTATTTTTGATGTTGCTGTTGGTGTTGGTGTTACTGTTTTATTGTGATTGTCATTTTATTTATTTATTTATTGTTTGTTTGTTTGTTTTTACTAGCATCCAGACATCTACATCTAGTTAACACTAGACATCTGGGGAGGATTCAGGTTAAAATATCAAGATTGCTACTAACAAACTATGTGACCAAGACAAATACTTGAACATTCAGAAACTCCCTTTCATCAGATATCTGATACTCCATCATTACAACTATTTATAACGTAATATGATATCAACTCTTCTAAACCCTTGGTAATTTAGCAATATACTCGTGCAAGAAAAAAAGAAAAATATCTGTAATTCACCAGCCCGGTAAGGAATAGTAAAATCCTGCCTATTGACAAGTAATCTCTTTTTTAAGCTTATTTATTTACTTTGAGAGAGAGCAGGCATGTGCATGGGGGAGGGGCAGAGAGAGAGAGGGAGAGAGAGAATCCTGTGCTAACAGCGGGGGGGCCTGACACAAGTCTTGATCTTAGTAAGATCATGACCTGAGCTGAAATCAAGAGTTGCTGCTCAACTGACTGAGCCATCCAGCTGCCCCCCTGGACAAATAATCTTCATCAGAATGTGCAACATCAGTCAAGATCCCAGAAACTTTGGCACTATGAAGCATAACAATCATGGGTTCATTTATTTCAACTGTGATAAAAAAGGCCTGCCCATGGGAAAAGCGTGTTTTATGTTTGGGAAAATCAAGTGGTTTTAGCTGCTTCAGGTGTACCAAGTGGCACTTGGTCAAGAATAGGTTGTGGATTCAGAGACATCACTCAGTCTTCAGATTTCCTAACTCTCCAAAAAGGCATATAAGAGGCTGTCAGGATGGTTTCTTCTATTTCCTGATGATCATAGTTTCTCAAAAGCAAAAAAACCAGACTTTGACCTATAATGTATTTCATTTGTCTGGACAGCATTTGTTTCTCAAAGGGCACAGTAGGATTCATAGGACAAGCCAATAAAATTAACCACAGAGAAAGAATGAAGATTATGGTAGATAACCAACAAAAGACAAGAATAAAGATTTAGAAAAAGCCTAGTGGAGGGAAGTAACCTTTTAATCAGGGTCTGATGGGGTCCCAGATTGCTTCTTTTTGTCTGTTTCTGACTGATAAAAAGAAGAACATACATTCAGGTAAAGCTTATAGGCTGCTTATTGTTTGAGTTTCAGAAAAGAGAATACAGAGTCTGATAAGCTTTTTTACCTTCTGTGAGCTGTTCTGAGAGGGAAGGAAAGCCAAGTATCTACTAGTATAAATATTGCCACAGCGACTCTGTCCTAACTGGAAAACAAGATAGTGCCAGTGTGCATAGAATTCAGGAAATTAAGCATTCCATTTACCCATCACTGATTTCAGCATCTGATTTTCAAAAATTAATGAATTCACTTCTCTAAGAATTTCAAAAAATTATCATCTCTAGGATGAGACCTTCCAAGGGGAAATTTATAAGCCACTGAAAATAGATTTTCAGAAAGAATAGGCCAGCTCAACCATAAGAATGAAAATAAAAATGTCTAATAAATGAAAGCAACCTTCTGAGAATAAATAAAATGTGAAAACCTTTATGAGCCAAGAGTGTAGTTAGAGATTAGCATCATGATGAACCATCATATAAAAAATGATTGTATTTGTAAATAATTAGTTATATCAAGTAACTGGATAAAAGACCAGAGATCAAAGACAGCTAAAAAATTACAGGTTTTATTGATGCAGAACTTGTATTTGAGATCTAAATATCTATTAATCACATAATAGACCCTTCCTTTTATCACAGCAAGTGGCTGAACCAATACTCTGGGGACATATCCAAATTCTATTGGAGAAAGAAGTAGATAAAAGACAGCATATTCATCCTCTCTGCTCTTTTTAAATCAGTAAGTAGCCAGCTGTTCCGTTGCAACTGATTCTGTACTTTGAGTAGGCTCATGACATCTATCAAAATAGTGTTTACATTTTCTTGATAATGTTAACTTAAGCATTTTATTGCCACGCTCTGCAAACTGTCTGAGTGCACTAAAGAAGTCTGCTCATGGGAAAGGTGGTTAAGCAATAGGCAGACTACATAAAAAGCCCAGCATCTCTAGGGGCTAGCTGCATGACACCTGGAATGACACAAAGCCTCTGTTGCCTTTGTCCAGAGCCAACTAGGAATCCCCTGTGGTCAGGAAAATGTTGGTGAAAGCAAATGCCCTTCCGTGCAAACATCTGGAGCCCTGCAGTCTGTGCAGCTTTAAACAGAAGAGGACTGCAGAATTGCTTAGCATCCCAATAAAGTGATGAGATGCAGATTGCCGTTGTTTCCACATTGTTTTTTAAATGCACACTGTGAAACAAGGCATCCTTCTTTGCTTTCAGGACTTTGAACAACAAATGCCAAAAATCAGAAGTTTTGTAACGAATCCACTCTTGAGTTACCCAACCACAAAATTATGTTTGAGCAATTGCCCTGACAGCCAAAACATACTGCTTGTTTTTCCTCCCTGTCCAAATAATTCAGAGACAGAAAATCAGATTTAAAAAAATCAACAATTCCTTCTTTCTCATCCTAATAATAATAGTAATAATAACTTAAGCTCAGGCTAAAGCCTATTAATATTATCCACATTTTAAAATATCTTATAAGGTGTAGAAGATAAAGAGATAGACTATTAACTTCTGTCATGTATACAAAATTTGTAATTCTGGCTGTTTGGGATTGAAATTTCTTGGTTTGATCCTAAAATCACCTCCCTTCCTTAAACTAATTGAATTCCAAACTGAAGTCTCACTTTAGTGGTATATAATATTATCATATGTCCTTAACAAAAATTAGATACTTTTGAAAAAAAAAATAAGGTAAGATCTATCTGGGTAAAAATATAACACTGTATTATTTCAAGTTACCATAAAACAAAATCCACTGGCAGGTCAAATAAAATGTGAAAAAAATAGCAAAGAGAATGAAGTAAAAGATATGATGTATCATATCACAGTTCATGTCAAAATAAATTGGAAATTTGAATTCACTTATAATGTTTATATGGAGCTATTTTATTTAATGGCCTTATCAAAATAATACATAGCTTTCTGAATGATAAACCAGTCAGAGAATTTCAATAAATTATAGTTGAGTCTTAAAAAATTTGGGGATTAGAGGTACACATTGAAAATCTGCATATAACTTTGGATTCCCCCAAAACTTAACTAACCTAGTCCTTTGTTGACTAGAAGCCTTGCAGACAACATAAACAGTTGTTTAACACACATTTTATGCCTTATATGTAAGTATTCTGTATTCTTACAAAAATAAGCTAAAGAAAAAATGTTAAAATACATTTATAGTACTGTACTGTAAATAATCCACATGAGTGGACCCATGCATTTCAAACCTGTGTTGTTCAAGGGTCAACTATAGTTGCAAACCAGTCTTTAATTACTGAAACACTTCTCTTAAGAGATACAATCACATAGAGTCAAATCCCAATACAGTTGAAGTAACAAAGAAATGTAGAAAGTTATGAATACTGGCCAAATGAGAAATTTTAGATGCCATTAAATTAAAATCAGAATTAAACAGGACTGCACTAGTCTCCTGCTTCTCTTTTGTCATATTTATCTGAAGACAAAATAATGGAAATGTTATACTAAGTGTTAACATGTAATAAAAGAGCATTTCACTTGCAAATCAAAGAATTTTATTTCCATTTCAATACCAATGAACAGAGTAAATCAGAACTAGTCATACAGCCCTATTTCATTCTTTTTATTTTGCACACGACAAATTCTGATGTTATTGGGTACTATTCTGTGAATGTGTGTGTGTGTGTGTGTGTGTGTGTGTACATGTACAGCAATATGGCAGACAACATGGTGTTAAAGCCAGCATGTCTGATTCTGTAATTTTAGTGATCATTCAGAAATAGTTGGGAACCATTTACAAAGATCATATTAATTAAAATCCTCAAAATATTTCCATGTAATATAAATAAAATACATCAAGTGCCAATTAAACTCCCATTTTTGGTCACTAGTAATTGTGCTCTCTTTTATAATGGAAAAAATTACTTGCATATGAAATATGTTTTTGGAATGTCCATTTCTACCCCCAGACTCTACATCTCTTCTAAATACCACATTGTCACGAATATTACCACCACTACCATCACCTCCATTTACCACTACAACAAATGCAACTTTGCAATGATTATTGAGCCTGTGTTCCACTCAGTTATTCTGTCGAGTCCAGGACTAAGGAATCTACGTGCCACTGCCATGTAGCAGAGATTTACCACACTCTCCATTATCCCTTTAGGAGATTGGTGTTCCGAAAAGAAAAGAAAAGAAAAGAAAAGAAAAGAAAAGAAAAGAAAAGAAAAGAAAAGAAAA